>NW_024868667.1:0-60111 GCF_013358625.1 Macadamia integrifolia | reverse complement strand
TGTATTGCTTACTGTATTTGCATTGTACTCCTTGTCTCTGTCCAGCGATGCCTGTCGTGGTTGCCACAGAGTTTAATTGGGGTGGGAAAGTGTTCAGAAAATACATTGACCCGGATAGGTATGCATACTTAGAGATGGTTTCTGACATTTACAATTCAGTTCTTAGGCATATTCCTGAAGGACAAAATGTCACCTTCATGATCAAACATGTGTCCAATACTGGAACTGTTCATGAGGTTACAAATGATTATACCATGTTGATGTTGTGGGGTTTGGATGTAGTGGATGTAATCAAATTATATGTTTATGATCTTGAAGTTAGCAATGGTCATGTAGACAAGTATTGGGTGAATGGTTACCCTAATGACATTGTATACAGAGAAGACCTTAATGAGTGTGATGAGGATGTTGGTGGTATGGCACAGAGAGTACATGATCGTGTGGGGATTCGTAGGGAAAAACAAACAATTAGAAGGCCTTTTGGTGCATGCAAAGCTATCACTGGAGCAACAAGTGGTGGTAGTAGTGGTTCTATTGGGTCAGCAAATGCTATTGCAAATGCAATTGACAAAGGGAAGGCATCTGCTAATGCTACTGCTATTGCTGTGAAAGGAAGAGCAACTGGTACAGGTGTTGCAAATAGTATTGACCCGAACAAGGAATCTAAG
Organism: Macadamia integrifolia; assembly: GCF_013358625.1. NCBI lineage: Eukaryota > Viridiplantae > Streptophyta > Magnoliopsida > Proteales > Proteaceae > Macadamia > Macadamia integrifolia. Next base: position 59,443 of record NW_024868667.1, on the reverse strand, counting down.
ATGTTGAAGGCTATTAGTAACAGTGCTGCTAATTCCGATGAGTCACACTGTACTTCTCGCTCACTAAGTTGTGATGAAGATTGGGGTCAAGAAAGTGGTGACAATGCTGATGATGAAAGTGTTAGGGATGAAAATCAGTCTGATGGGACTGATATGGATGGGACTGCTATGGAGAAGGGGAATGAGGGAATCAGTGATGACAGTCAAGGTGCTATGTTTGAGTCTGATTCTGAACATGATGATGTTGATGCTGTTGGTACTGGTGGTGATGCTACTAAGATAAACATTGTGGAAGGTGCTACATTTAGAGATGTCAACCATTTTAGGGCACATTTACAGGATTTTGTGATTCAAGAAGTGTTTCAAATTGTGAGACAAAAAAATGAGAAAGCAAGAGTAACTGTTATATGCAAGGAAAATGCTTGTACATGGAGAGTACATGCTTCACCAATAGCGGATGGGACCACATATATGATTAAGACATTCAATCCAAAGCATACATGTATCAGAGACTCAGACAATAAGTCTGCTACATCAAAGTGGATAGCTGAGAAGATTGCTCCATCACTTAAGTCTAACCCAAGCTTAACTGTCAAGGATTTGGTTATATCTGTGAGGCAAATTTTCAAAATCAACATTCCTTACAAGAGGATGTGGAGGGCACGTAATATGGCAATTGAAATAAATGTTGGGAAATATAACCTGTCTTATGCAAGACTTCCTAATTATGGGGATTTGGTTTAACAAAAGATGCCTGGCAGTACCTTTAAATTGCAGTATGCTATGAAGAAACAAATGACAGAGAATCCTAAGTTTTTGAGGGTGTTTGTTGGTTTCAAACCATGCATACAGGGTTTCATTAAAGGATGCAGACCATTTATAGGTCTTGATGGCTGTCACCTAAAGGGTAGGTATGGTGGAGTGCTTTTGGCAGTTGTCTCTGTTAATGGAAACAATGCTTTGTACACAGTTGCTTATGGTGTTGTTGAGGTTGATTGTAAAGAAAGCTGGAACTTTTTCCTTGAATGCTTACGTCTTCTTGGAGATAGAAATGAAGACTTGTCTCTAACATTCATGTCAGATAGGCAAAAGGTATGTTGTTGCCATTCTATTCAAATATTCTTGGTTTTTATGTATTGGGATTCATTACTCATTATAATATGACATTGGTGCAGGGACTATCTGATGCCATTACTACATTTTTCCCACAAGCTCATCAGAGGGTTTGATGTAGACATTTATATCAGAACTTCAAGCCCAAATATCCAGGTATTTTATTAAGAGGCCATTTTTGGGTTGCTGCACGTGCATATACTACTGTCCAGTTTGAAAGAGAGATGAAGGCTATCAAGGAAATTAATTCAGAAGCATATGACTGGTTGGATATCCAACCCCAAAAGATATGGTCTAGGCATGCATTTGACATCAGAGCTAAGAGTGACCACATTACAAACAATACAACTAAATCTTTCAACCAATGGATATCAGAGGTAAGAGATAAGCCCATATTGACTGTGATTGATGAAATACAGATTAAGATAATGGAGAGATTGTACAAACATAACAATTATGGAGTTGGTCATGTGCATGAGGATCCCGTCACACCTAGGGTCAAGAAAAAACTAAACAAGATTCTGCAAAAGTCTAGGGATTGCATAGTCCATTCATTAAGTCCAATTGCATTTAAGTTGACATATTTTTATTCTAATAGATTTGTTATGCATTTGATGGACCGAACATGTGGTTGTTGTGAATGGGAGTCTACAGGATTGCCATGTCTACATGCAGGGACAGTTATTTCACATATGCAGTTGAAGATTGATGATTACTGCGATGAATTTTACAGTGTCAAGAAGTATATGGATACATACGAGGATATGATCTAACCGCTTCCAGATTTGACTGATTTGAGTTATACTCACCACACCGGTATGCTACAATCTCTAGAACTTAAAAGAAGGCCAGGAAGACCGAAAAAGAGTAGAAAAAAAGCAGTGGATGAGCCTCCTGCTAGTGAGTTCAGGAAGAGGTCTTCAAGCGTAAGATGTGACATATGCAAGAAAACAGGCCACAACAAAAGGACATGTCCGAGAGGTCCTAATACAGAGAATCGGGTATCAATTGGTGTGAAGGTATGGCTAATTCTTTTTAGTTGATATTGCATATTTTCTAGGTTACTAATACTAATACATATGTTGTCTATTCACGTCTAGAGAAAGCGAAGGGGTGATCATCAAGGAGAAGATATCTGCAGCTCGCAAAGAATGACAAGGTCATAGGCAGATGTAATAGGCACACAAGTTACTATACAGCAGAGAACAATAGCACATTTGTTAGCCAAGTACGCGAGGAGGAAAGCGGCAAAGGCAAATGCAACTGCAGATGTTACTAACAAATGAAGGACAAGATCTTTATGTTGTGGGTGATTTGGAATTCAGTTAATGAGAGTGGAGTTTGAGACTGTTAATTTTGTATCCCTTTGTGTGGGATTTGAAAGTATGTTTATGTTTGTATCCAGTTTTAAACAATGGAATTATGTTTTGTTTTCTGGATATGATTTCAGAAACAATGGCGTGGATTTTATTGTGTGTGGATTGGAAACAATGGTGTTATTTGTGTGGATTTGAAAGATTCAGTTGTATTATGCAATATTTATATTTACCACAGGTTGAGTATTAAATGAAAAATATTAGCCAAAATCCTGCCAAAATTTTGGTAAAGGCAGAAGGGTAGAATTTTACTTTAACATCCCTGGTAATAAAAATTTTGGTAAAGGCAGAAGGATAGAATCGTACTTTAACATCCACAACTAACGGTTTACTAACCGAGTTATCTGACAGGGGAGGTATGTGGGATTTTTTAAAACATAGGGGATGGGGTGGAATAAACGCAAGCTATAGGGGAGGGGGATGTAAATCACTCTTTGGTAAAGGCAGAAGGGTAAAATCGTACTTTAACATCCACAACTAACGGTTTACTAACCGAGTTATCTGACAGGGGAGGTATGTGAGATTTTTTAAAACATAGGGGAGGGGGGTGGAATAAACGCAAACTACAGGGGAGGGGATGTAAATCACTCTAATTTAAATGGTCCCAAAATTATTTTAGACACTAGTCTCAAACCAACTCGAGATGAAACCCCAAATCCATCTTCTATCTTACATCCACCGGCCCTGTCTCTCTTTATGTCTCTGAACCTAACGTCTCTCGCCCTGTCTAGCTTTCTCTCTCTGCTAATGTCTCGCTTCCTCCATCTGAACCTAATCCTAACCTAACCATGGCCGCCATGGATCTACAAATCAGTTGCAATAGCTGTGGAATTCTATGAAATCTAAGATGAAGGGGTGGGAAAATTGAGGGAGTTGCTACCAGCAATGCTGAGGAATCTAAGATGAAGGAGGGCGAAAAGTTTAGGCTTTTCTCCATAGCTGTGCCATTTTTGTTTAATCTTTCTCGCATGGATTACATCTTATCTACTGAAGGAAAGTCTCCCGACTCAAATACTGAATTTTATTATTCTGGAATATCTTTGAAATTGCACTATTTACCAGAAGGTTATAAGATTTTGACTTCATGTTTGCATGGTTTTAATGGCTTTGAGGGAGAAACCCTCTTTGCTATTAACATGTTGATGCGTCTTAATTGATCCTTATCTTAATAATAATATGTGCAACAGAAGCAATATATATCAAAGTTAGAGTTAATTTCTTGAGGAGATAAACTCGTGTTAAGTTTGTCTCGAATTCTTGACCCATTTTGTAATTTGGGGGTTTTTCGAGCTAGGGTTTCAGGGCGGATTTTCTCGCACACTGCTTGGGTGTAATCTCTCTTTTGCATAGTGAAACATCTTATTCTTCGCTCGAGGACGTAGCACACCACATCGGTGTATGAACCTCATTAAATCTTTGTATGTTGTGCGATCTGTCTTGGTTTAGTTTCGTATTTCTTGGTGTTTCCTCTAACAACTCCAAATCCAAAATCAACTTCTCACTGCATACTGAAACCCCAAATCCCAAATCCAAAGTCCACCGCTCACCACATATAACCCCTCGAAGAGATGAACCCCAAATCCAAATCCATCTTCCTCTCTCTTCCATCCACCACAACTCCAAGCTGTGGACTTCTTAATGAGATTGGCTAAGGTGGGATGTTCAGTTGAAATATTTTTAAGATTTCTGTTCGATCTTTTGATGTTAAACTTGGTGCTGAACTATTGAATTTGTTTCCAGTTCAGGGTTGGGTCATAGATGTTGGAATGCTTGTCATTGGTTGTTTTTTTTTTAGGAGCTATGTTTTGATTTCTTGGTTTAATGGTTTTTCAACTTGTTTCTTTCGTTATTGTGTTTGCTTTTTTGGCGTACCTTCCAAAAGAGAAGTGGGTATATACCATAAAAATCAGCGCTCGTTATTATATCTCCCTTGTCTTACTCCTTCCTTTCGTAGTTCACCAATGTCTTCTTTTGCTAAAACAGGATTGAGGATAACAATAGCTTTTTAGTGGTCTTTAAATAAATGTTTAGTTATGAAATATACTGTTTTTCAGCGATTGAACTTCAATATTTTTCAGTTCTAATTTCAGAATTCATTGTGTTTTAGAGCTTTCTTTTTAGTGGTATTAATTTAACATTAAGTTATGAAATATACTATTTTTCAACAATTGAACTGTAATAGTTTTTAGTTTTAATTTCAGAATTCATTGTTTTTTAGAGCTTTCTTTTGTCATTTAGTGTGCCTCCTTTATGGGGATATTCTGTTGCCTCTAATCAAAATAAGTGGACATTTACGACCATGAGGAATATGCGACTCTCCCCCCCCCACCCAAATATTTTTTGTCTCCTTAGATTGCGTTCCTTTCATGGTTCTTAAGTGCTCTATTCAGTTTCTGGATCGGTAATATTAAGTGGAATATGGATTAAGACTTTATAACAATGGTTTGAACTTGGCACGACTTTTATAACAATGTCCACTTGTTAGTTCCAATCTGCCCCACTCTGCCCTTCATATTTCTCTCCCCTCCCCCATCCCTCTCTCTAACTACCCTTTCCTCCTCTCTTCCACCTCCAAGAGCTTTCTCTCTCTCTCTCTCTCTCTCTATTTGCTTTATGTTCACTTGTTAGTTCCATTCCTGATATAGCTATTACTCACTCTCTACCCCCTACTTGCTACCCTTCATTGGTTTGGTGGACTAAGAAACAGCAACATCATTAGACTCAGCCTTATCCCAACTTAATGGGGTTGGGTACATAGATCCAAACATAAAGTAGGGGAAAAATAAGTCAAAACAGAAAGGCGGACTGAAGAAATGAAAAAAATGAGAGATGAGAGTAAGAAGAACGAGTCCCAGCCCATCAAGTTAGGAGAATCTTAGCTAGTTGGCTACATGGATCATTGCCCTCCAATAGGCTTTATCCAATGTCATACTAGAGACAAGACTGAGAGTATGCATGTCATTCTTCACAAAAAATCCTATAGTCGTTTTAGGTCTGCCCCTAGCTCTTTTAGCTCATTCGATCTAAATCATATCACTCCTTACTGAGGTATTGTTAGGCCTCTGTTCATGGTTTTAAGTATCTCCGATACCGATACGATACCCTCCGATACGTATCTTAAATTTAGCCGACCGATACGATACACATCGATACGATACATGAAATTTTTAAAATCCTTTCGTATCGATATATATCCTACAATACATACCGATATGCATCAATACACCACCAATACACATCGATACGATACGATATGCCTCGATACAACTATGAAAATTAAAAAATTGAGGTAAAATATATGTTTCGGTATGTATTGGTACGTATCGGTGAGTATCGGTATGTATCGGTATATATTGGCACGTATCGGTGAGTATCAATATATATCGATACGTATCGGTGAGTATCGGTCATATAATGGCCAAGATGGGTAATTTTTCAGAAAACACACGATTTTTTGAAGGGTTTTTGTTCCAAAGTTGCTGTTAGCCATATTTCTCTCTAACTAAAATGGAAATTAAGGTTGGGAACAAGAATTTTACATTTATGGGACAACTACAAACCTTGAATTCTTAGTACGATACCCTCAATCTAGTGTTTATGCATAATACATGTTATCAATAGTTTTTTTTAACAAATTCTTTATGCAAAAGTGTTTAAAAAAATGTTTCCTATCCATTTATGTGTGTATCTTTAGCGTATCTTAGTGTATCTCCGATACTCTTCGATACTCTCAGATACGTATCTTAATTTTGGCCGATCGATACGGCGACCGATACCGATACTTTAATCCTTGCCTCTGTTGAACATGACCATACCATTTCAAACGGTTTTCTCGGAGCTTGTCATTGATCGGGGCAATTTATCCTTCCTAGTTTGTCGCACATCCATCTTAACTTCCTCATCTTTGTCACACAACTTCTCTATGACACTTCTTAGCTACTTAAAATTGTTCTCTCTTTTCTTTGGGATTCAAAAGAAAGCCCTTTAGACAAATTTCCAGGTTTGAAAACTTTACAAGAGAAATAAGTAATATGAGTTACTTTGGTGTAATATATCACAACTATTGCCACATTTTGTGGAGCATACCACCAATCAGGACTCAACTTAAAATTGGTTATGGTTTGAATGCTTCCAGAAATTTCCTTTTTAGATTTGTATTATTTGCATGCATTAAAATTATGCCTCTGGTGTACAGAGTTGTGGATCAAATCTCAGTGTGAAAGATTGTAAGTTATCGCTAATGATTATTGATTAAGAAAAGCTTTGATGCATCGCACAATTCATACATGCGAAGTGGGTATTTGTAAGAGGATGTACACTGTATATCAGTACATTATTAATTTGAAAATTATAAAGAAAAATATGGCAACTTTTTTGTTTTGGTATGAGATTAAGGGTGTCAATATCAAACCGAAACCGAAACCGAAACCGAGCCGAAATAACTGGCCGAAACCATATAGAATTTATTCGGTTCAAATTTGATTTGAATATGTGAGTATGCTATTCGGTTCGATTCGGTTTAGGGTGTCAGAACCGTCGGGTCAAACCGAAATCGAACCGAATTGCTCTTATCATTCAAGAGTGTTTTTTGCAAGCTCTTTTTTTTTTTGCAATTTATAATCATATATTTACAAGCTAATATAATTTTGGAGTTAGCAATGGCCATAAGGCCCATAACTTGAGCCCATTATGGCCTTTGGTCAATCACAGTCATGGTTCAAAAGTGGAACCGTTTTCATAACCGAATTAAAACTGAGGTATAAAACCGAATTAAAACTGCATATCAGAACCGAATTGGAACCAAAACCGAACCGAGGCAAATAGAATCAGTTTGAGTATCTAAATATGGAACCGAGTCGGTTCTCAGTTCGGTTATGGTCCACCTTATCATCATTTGGAACTGAACTGAAACCGAACCGAATAACTAAAACCGAACCGATTGACACCCTTATATTAGGGCCCGTTTGGTATCGTTCTAAAAAAATGTTTCTGGAGTTTTTTCGTTCTATTGGAACGAAAAAACGGAATCTTCTGTTTGGTGCACTTATGGTCCGTTTCTGTTTTTTTGGAACAAAAAGTGAAAAAAAAAACTGAAAAAACGAGATTGGACGGAACTCCAAAATTCCCAGTTTCGTTCCATTTTACAAAAAAAAAAAAAAAATTCCCGATAAAAATCTGAAATTTTAAAACAACATTTGTTCGTTTAAAAACTGCATTTTGACACAGAAACTAAAATTTTCGTTTTTGAAACGAAACGGCGTTTCTGGAACAGAAACGATACCAAACGGGCCCTTAGATTATATTCACTTTGTTCTTTCAAGGTTAATATAGGGTATGCAGTATGTATCTATGCGAAGGCTACCACAATACATGTTCCAAAATAGGAAAGATACATGAAATATATCCTACCAAAACTAGGCTACCAATGCATGAAAGTTGTATATTGAGTTACCCGATTGGATAGGACTTAATACACATCAATAGAGAAGGAGTTAGGATGAGGAGAGTGGAGATCTAAGTGGGGAAACAAGAAGAAGGTTGAGATCTCATTTGACGTAGGAGATTGAAGATGGGATTGGTGAGGAGATGAAGAAAAGCTAAAAAATTCTGTTTTTCCAGAATCTTCTTGTGCACATATCCTGTCTTTAAGATGATACTCAGGGTCTTTCCAGTGGGTTTATAAACATAGTTTCAAAATAAAAATTATAGTAATATGAGTCATTGAACTTATGGACTGGAATCAAGTCATTTTGACTTGTATCAGAGAAGATATACTCCTTTTCCTAAGACTACTTAAACCTGTTTTCTGTGCACGGCCTATGCAGACACCATTGCTTCAATCCAAATTATGAGACTCTTATAGTGTGTTTCTGAGAGAAATTTCTTAAGGAAAATTATAGGACTATGAAATTTCGAATTTTTGGCTTTGGAAGTAAGTGATTTCAAGCTATGTACAAAAAGTCATGGTCATTTCTCTAGCCGTACCTGAATCTATTTTTTGTAAACATACTTTCTTTTGCTGAATTTTAGGAGAGCTAAAGACTTCATAGAACCATGTAAAATTCCATTTCAAATGGAGTTCGGGAAGTAATGCTTGTCACATAAGATTTGGAGTTACACACCCAATATATGCTCATATATTTTGGACTCAATATTTGGACTTAAGACAAATGGAAGCATGTTAACTAAATAATGTTATGATCCTATAATGGAATTTAGTATAGAAAATGTACCAACACAAATAAATGAGACCTTAAATGAAGTAAGAAGGCAAGGGAGATGTAGCCTTATGAGAGTAAATTACCAAAATGCAATGTATATGGAGGTAAGTTAGAGGACTTGCTAAGTTACTGTTATTACATGGTGGACTGGTATAAGGGTTAAGTAAGTTTGGACAACAGGAAAACCTTATTACTCATGATGCTACCCCTATGTAGGATGTCTTCATTGTACAAGTGCTATTGAACTTTTGAAACTTATAATTGTCAAGAAAACTCAAGATGAGTGGGATTGACCTAGTTATCCTCCCCAGTTGTGTAATGTATGCCTATATGTATTACTTGCAATATCGAATTAGTTAGCATTACTTGTGATAAATGTCATGATGACAACCATTAAGACTATTTGCCCATGTATTGTAAAATGCTTGCATTTGATTGTGGAATTGCTACCATTACAAAATAGGATGTTGTGAATGAGATTGTTAATATGAGATGAATGAATGTATATGGTGATACATTGAGTATATGAAACAAGAAATGCAAGTGTGGCTATATTGCGAAATGATGTGCAACTATGAGTTTTGGTTCTTTGTGTATTGAGAACATAGTCAAGTTACTTATCTCACCTAGCGGGGGATGAAGGGATGAGTGTATGATGTAATGTGATGTGGTGTACCTCACCTAACGGGGGAAGAAGGGGTGAGAGTATTGTGTTGAGATACTGTTGGCACAATATGATTGATCATTGTAGGATCAATGTTTTATAATAATGATATGCATTGCTTGATATACACATGTAGGATGGTATGAATATAGATATAATAATATTTATTGTTGTGTATGCCGGTGTGAGTATACCTAGGTAGGTTTCTCTCACTGAGCTGTCAAGCTTATCCTATTATTATATATCTTTTTCCATGGATCAAAGTCATCGAACCAAGAAGAAACCAACCATGTAGATGATGTTCCGAGTATCAAATGATATTTGGGTATTTTCTTCTAATTAATGGACCATTTTGTGTTACCTAATGAGAATGTATGGTTTTAAGGCTATTGGGCTTGTAAATACTGCCACCAGGGGCAGATCTTGACACTATGATGCTGTGAAACTCTATTTAATATTAAAAAGTGTTCTATTTTAATGGAGAATATTATGGGTTATATTTTTGATAAGTTGTCTTATTTCTTGATCATTCCATCATCACCCGCAAGAATGTGACATATCCTTATCTCGGGTTTCGGTTTTTCGTTACACCCAACAACCCAAGATTCAAACTCAACCAACTTAGGATAGGTGGTTTGGGTGAAAAGCCTACTTTTTAGGGTTTCGAAGGAGATTTGGTCAGATCTTCTGATTCCAACATAGGAAATGCCATTTGATAGGGTCAAATGAGAGGTGGAGTGACCCTCTACAATCTTTATGGACCAAAAATAGCTTTAGGAAGGTAGGTGGTTGGGATTTGAGCCAAAAAACAGTTTTCAGACTATAGGTCGATCAAACTGGTAGATCACCTAACCTGTTGGTGAGACCTACTTGTGGGCATTTAGCAGATTGCTGAAGCCATTGGTAGACACCATAGGCCAAAGAGCACGATACAGATTGTTCCTATGATAGTTGTGCAAGATCAAGATATAGATTATGCCTACACTGCATCATGAGTTGAGATGGCCGCTGCTTATCATCTTTTCCCTTGGATATTTTTGGATGTTATTATTTTTTGTGGTAGAATATTGATGTCTTGTAACTAGGGGTGTCAATTTGTGGCCCGAACCGGGTAAACCGACCGGGACCGACCGTTTAAAGACCGGCCCGGCCCGGACCGTTTATTAAACGTGTCGGGCTTGAGCCCGGTCCGTTTATAAATGGTCGGTCTCGGTTTTGCTACTTGAACCGTCGGGCGCCCGACCGAGACCGACCGAATAACGCCCGACCAAGACCGGCCTATTGTGCACCGACTTGGCCCGACCCTTTAATGATTGTAGAATACCTATTTTACCCCCCAAATTAAAGAATAAAAACTAAAAAGTAAAGACATGTTCACATTTAAAATAATGGTTATATTTTGTATCATTTATTGATTTATTGTCATTTTTTTGGGCTTGCATAAGTGGGCCGGAATATAATAGCACATTTTAAAGAGGGCCCGTTTAAAAACCGGTTAAAGCCCGTTTAACATTAAACATGTCCGTAACCCGGTTAAGGCCCGACTAAAGCCCGATTAAGGTGGTCCGATTATAACCCGAGACCGACCGACCGAATATAAAGTGTACCATGCCCTCAATAACTAAGCCCGATTAGTTAAATGGGCGGACACGGTGTAGCCTTTGAAAGTCTTCAAGCCCGATTAAGCCCGACCGAAACCGAACCAGCCCGACCGATTGACACCCCTACTTGTAACCAACTTGAGATAAACTTGTTATGGTATAACATTATCATTTTAGTTTCTCCCAGTATTGAAATTGATCTTTCGTATTATTATTCCGCTGCAATAATTTTAGTTAGTTTTGTTAGATGATTATGATAGTTAAGGTACTGCTTTAGAGATCCTAGCAATATTATAGGATGGGTAAGCATCCTAGTCACACCACATGTATCCAAGTGGAATTGGGGTGTGACAATTGAGACTTGGTATATAGGTGATCTATATTGGAGCTTCTCGAACCGTCATCGAAAATCAATTGCACAAGGACATTGTTTGTGTTACAGTAATTTATATTATTTTATTACACGTTGAAGTAGATGAATGAATAATATATGATTATTTACTTGCATAAAATAGTATAATATTATGTTGACATGAAGATTATTTGGTAGCCTTATTATTTGGCCTCAGAATTCTACTCCTACATGTACTTGAACATATCCTTGTGTACTCCTTTTAGGATGTACTTCTGGTTAACATTTCAGAAACAAGGTTTTGAATTTTATTTAATATATTCTGGGAAAAAGGATTCTAGGGGGGGGGGGATGTGGCCCCTTCGCCCAGACACATGGAAGGCAAAATAACCAGCCCACCCCCCATGAAATGAAAATGACGCATTTGTGGATACTTGCTCTTGCACTTCCATTGGCACTTGCACATGCACATGCACAGGAACCACACTCCCACATAGAATACACTTTCCCTATTTTCTATTGTATACCTGTGTTAGACCAAGCTCCTGCAGCTGCATGATTTGAAGAGCCAAGCTCAGTAGGAATTTCAGATGGTAATTGGAAATGTATTTTTATTTTTGAATGCTTTAGTTTTGAGTCGGGTTTCAACTATTTCAATTTGGCTACTTGAGTACTGTCACTTCCATTTCATTAATTTGAAGTCTTATAGCTGGTTGAAGTGGTTTCAATTATCCATTTCTTCCTTAGAGCCTCTAACCAGCTACCTTGGGCTGTTTCTCACTGATACTATTTACCACCGCATGGAGCTAGTTGGGTTCTATTCAAGGTGCTTATTTCTGATTCTTTGTAAATGGTATTATCTCATCCATATCTTCATTCTTAACTTGGTTATGCTCATTCTATGTGCATGTTCCTTGATGTCTAAACATTCTTTTCTGTAATGGGTTGGTTGTTCATCTGATTGCTACGTTGTGGCACCTAAGCTCAACTTTGGCTTGTATCATGTCTCTTGGCACTTGTAAAATTTCATCTCTACTTTGTCCATGGCTCAACTTTTCTGGGTGATATACTTCTCAATATTCTTCCTCTGTATGGCTCACAATATTGCCTCATTAAAATCCTAGGAGTTTTGGGGCTTCCTTCAACTCCACTTTTGCATTCTAGCTCCTCATAAAATGTGTCCTTAACTAATCAAGAAGTGAGAAATGTGGCTAAAAGATGCTTAACAAACTAGAGTACCTAGGGGGCGATCATTCTCTGCAGTGAGCGGCGAGGTGCGGTGAGCATCGGATGGCTGAGAGCATCCAGACACGCGCTCTGAGATCCTTCCAGCCACTAGATGCTCACAGCACAGCCGCACTGGCTGCAGAGGATTTTCATGCGTATCTAGGTGTGTCTAGGTGATGCTTTATCAGCTTTAATTCTTCTTTAACCTGTTGAATTTATGCTGTTCATTTATCGCAGTAGTTATCTTAAAGAGGAGGCAATTAGGTAAATCTTATACGTGTTCTCTCTCTCTCTCTGGGTTCACTTCATGACATTTCTTCAATTAAGTCAATGTGTCCACATTGTTCCTGGATCAATGATTTAATGTCCACTACATAGAGTTCATAGTTTTTGGCTGCTAAGCGTCCGGTTGCCTGGCATCCAAGTCCCCCTCCAATGCCTTGGGTTGCCTAAATGCTGTGACAACTATGCTATATTTTCATGCTTTTTCCTGCATATTTCCCGAGGCTCCGTTTGGTTGGGATGTGTTGAGGAAGGAAAATGAAATTTAAAGAAAAATAAAAATGGACAATTTTCCAGTCATTGCTGACAATAATTTTGTAAGGTAAAGGAAATGTATTAACACAAAAATAAAGTGGAAACTTTTCTGATTATTGCCCATGATTGTGTAACTAACTAAAACATTTTCCTCGTTGGAAGTGAAGGTAAGGAAAATGAAATTAAAAGAAAAATAAAATGAAATTTTTCTCTCTTTTGCATACGGCAGGAGTCCGATGAGAAGGGGCTAGGGAAAGATTGAACCCATTTCCTACCGTGATGAATATAAGCACAATTGAAATTATAGGGGAGTTATACATTTGTGTATTGATAAGACCATTCATTATTTCTTGAAGCTCAATTTCTCTCGGGTGAACAGCCAAGAGAAACCATGGACCCCACACCCATGATTAAATATTTATCACTCTGGACAATGATTTTGTAATTAAAGGGAAGGAAAAAAAAAAAGAAAAAAAAGAAAGAGGAAACTTCTCTAATCATTGCTAACAAATTCTTTGGATTTGAATTGGAAAAAGATTCCACTTCGGAACTTTAATAATTGAATTCTTTTAATGGAGTTATTTTAGCTGGATGACCGGTATTACAGATTTTGGTTTGAGTTTTGAAATTAGAATTAATTAATTTCAAGTCACAATGTAGGAAGGAGTTGGTTCAACTCTATGTAAATGGTTGTATCTTAATGTTTTATAGAGTACAGGATGAATAGAACTTTGAAACCCAAATTTCTGTTGCTGTGACTGTGAATATGGATTTCTAGGTTCTTCTTTCTTATATTTTAATTTTCCTTTTCATTTCCTCACATGTTGCTAAAAGCCTCCACGTCCAGCCATTCGAGGAAGCTGAACCCCCACCCAATCAATCACTCTGAATACATGCATTCAAATGCATTTGTTGTTACTTCCAAAACTAGATGACTGCCCATCCAACATCTTTTATTTTATTTTTTTTTGCCAACGATGGATATCTAGGGCTTTGGTCTGACTAGTCCTGTGGATTCATATTGACCTCACAACCGTATAGATCGGATCATACCGGGTTGAATAAGAACCATTCAACTTTTACTGAAAATGAAGAACACTTAACAACGTGTAAGTATGACCCCTTTAAACCCTTATCCCTCTGTGTTTCTTCTATAAGAACTCAAATTTTTTCACAAGAAACTATCACCATCCATTTGTAATTCATAATCCTGTAAAGAAATTAGTCTCATAGCTACAACTTATTTCCTATTCCATGCACATGTTTGAAGTTATGAGATCCAAGCCTCGAACCCCTATTTCTTGAACTTCCCTTTCAAGTCTCAATCTATAATTCATATTTCCAATTCAAGGACCCCGCTATCTTTCCATGATTCCTAGATTTTTATGGGGATGGTCCTCGCAAGTATTTGGAGCTGTCAACTAACTTTGAATTTTGAGATAAATGATAAGACTGCTCACCTGTTGTAGGGATGGATGAATCAATTATTATCTCATGAGGGGCGAGAAACTTTTCTTAAATCTAAAGCTCTCTTTATGTCGACGTCATTTTAAATTGTCAACAACTCACCATTAGAGACTAAGTAGGGAAGCAACTTGTTTCTTTTGGGGGAAAAAAATCAAGCACCCAAAAATTCAATGGATTTCTGGAAGCGCTTGTGCCAACCAAAATTCAATGGGATCTGGGATTCAGAGAGCCAAAGCTTCATAAATTTAGCATTGTTTGGCCAAGGTTGAATGGATGTTATGGAGTGAGTCGAATACTTCTGTGGGTGTTGTTCTTAAAATCGATTTACTTTCCTCATACAGATTTCCTCCAAGCTAAATGCGAACAACCACGTTCATGAGCGTGGCGTAGTATCGTTGTTAGTCGGATTGTACTTCTTGAGGGTCTTGTTTAAAGAGTGGAAACAAAGGAATGCATTAAAATTTGGGAAGGCAAATGGTTGCCGGCCTCTCCGGATTTTAGGTCCAATCCTAGATCGGATGTGCCATGGCTTCCACACGTTCTCATCAATAAATTTTCTTTTATCAAGAAAAACCTTCTTAGCTTACATGATGGGTGATCCGTGTTAAACCTTTGAAACTTGCAACAGCCATGGATAAAAGTGAGAGACAACAATGGCCACCATTCCTCCATGCATACCACCACAATTCCGATCATCACTTGGAACCGGCTAGAATTGGTTGAAAGCTTAGAAACTTGAATTGAGAAGAAGCAAAGATTTCCTAAAATGTTTATATTTTTTTAGAATTTATTGATTTTCTGACTAAAAAAATGAAAATGAAACATGAAATCAGGCAATTCAAAAGATGGTTGTAGAAATCGGTTGGAATCGTTCCAATTCGAATTGGGTGATTCACCTGATTGGATTCTGATTCTTCAAATTTTGGTAGAATTAGATTTAGCAAATCCAATTGACAAAGACATGCAGTATAGTTAAATTTAACAAATTCAATTGACAAAGACCTGCAGTATAATTAATTTAGCTATACAATTGAAAATGACACCTTTAATAATATTTTTAGGCAGTAATAATATAATTAATTTAGCTGTAGAATTGAAAAAGACACCATTAATCATATTTTTAGGGTATTATTATCTACAATGAATGACAACCCTAAAGAAATTGCACCTTTTGGGATAGCCCCTATTTCTATTTATAAATTATGATACCTTTCCCTTATCTTTATAGAATGTTATTTAATGTGTAATGCATCTTCATGTAACACAATTTTTTCACACGAAAACGTGGGTCACAGGCTGTTATTAGTTTTATAAGATCATTATTGGGTAGGTTCTTGTCAACTCAAGGAACTCATCGCCCGATGATATGGATCGCATCACCGGATGAAACAGATCGCAATAGTTATGGTTTGGAATCCAGGATTTCTCTCAATTGGCATCCAGTTTAGAATCATGTACTTCTGCTTTTATTCCCCAAGAGAGAGAGAAAAATAGTTTAACTGACTCCTTGCTAGGAAGAATGGTCCTTGACGTGTAGGCTGTTTGGTCCATTTCCATTCCATGACTTCTTAAAACTCGTAATTCAGAATCTTTGAGTGGTCTTGACGGTGCATTAATTGGTCTGCTCAACGCCTGAATCTATCCAATTAGGTGGACCATCATGAGGATATGGTGCCATGCCCTGTTGCCCTCAATGTACAATTAGTGGAAAAGCAAGTGGCCCAAGGCAAAATATTGCACTTCTCGGCCCTTATCATTATGTTACATGTGAGAAAGAATTGCTACCCTGCCCTACCCACTTGAATGCTACCCTACCACAAGCAGGTAGTGTTATCTTTCCACACATATCATATGTTAAACTTAGCTACAATAGGAAAGGTATAATAACAAGATAAACATGGCATACCTTTTTCCACTTTGAACTCCTATAAATATGGCATCAGTCTCATCTCTTAGACAGAACCTATAAGTGAGTAAGAGCTGGGATTTCTTGAAATAGTGAGGAAATCAATGGATCACATTGAGAAAGAGAGTGCTGAAGAGTTGTTCCATGCTCAAGCTCATATATGGAACCATATATTTGCCTTCATAAACTCTATGTCACTTAGATGTGCAGTTGAGCTAGGCATACCAGACATTGTCCACAACCATCACCAACCCATCACCCTCTCTGAACTAGTCATGAAGCTTGCCATCCCAAAGACCAAGACTGCTTTTCTGTTCCGCCTCATGCGCTTATTGGTGCACTCTGGCTTCTTCTATCAGCAAGAAGAAGGATATGTGCTCACACCCTCTTCTAGGCTCCTCCTTAAGGATAATGGCAAGAGTGTATCACCCTTCTTGCAAGCAATGCTTGATCCGATCCTAGTGACACCTTGGCATTTCCTTAGTGCATGGTTCCGAGGGGATGGTCTCAATCCATTTGAGACTGCACATGGGAGGACCCTCTGGGACTATGCAGGAGAAGACAATGAGCTCAACAAGTTCTTCAATGAGGCAATGGCCAGCGATGCTCGATTGGTGATAAGTGTGGTTGTTACAGAGTGCAAGGTTGTGTTTGAAGGATTAAGGTCATTGATTGATGTAGGGGGTGGCACTGGAACTATGGCAAAGACCATTGCAGAAACCTTCCCAAGCTTGAAATGTACAGTGTTTGACCTACCACATGTGATTGCTACTTTGAAAGGGAATGAGAACCTAACATATATTGCAGGTGACATGTTTGAGTCCATCCCTCCTGCAGATGCAGTTCTTCTCAAGGCAAGTGAATTCTTTTTATTTATTTATTTATTTTTGTTTTTCTTTTAAAAATTCTATGTTAATAGGGTTTTCTTTCCCATCACTATGGCAAGTATAAGGCTTCACTATGTGCTCCATGACCATAAATGGGTTAGTCCATGTGATAAAGGACTAGATAAGAATATCATTGGTACTATTTCAGCTTAAAATGAGTAGAGGATTGAGCTAAAATTACAAATGATGCCATTTTGTATATTAAATTCATCTTCATATGATAGCATTTTGATAATTTTACTAAAACTTTGGCTATTAAGATGTATGTGGGGTCATCTATCACATGGACTAACCCACGTACTGTTAAGTGGCAAATAGTGAAGCATTATACTTCATTAGGAATAGTGACACCTTGAAAAGCCCATAAACTAACTTTATATGAACTTAATATGATAGTGGATTTTGCATGACTGGACCGACGAGCAATGTATAAAGATATTGAAGGGATGCAAAGAGGCGATCTCTAACGGGGACCGGAAAGGAAACCTGAGGAAGGTGATCATCATAGACATGGTGGTGGAAGATAGGAAGGAAGAGCACAAGTCAACAGAAACGCAGCTCTTCTTTGATATGTTAATGATGACTGTGCTCATTGGAAAAGAAAGGACCAAGAAAGAATGGGAGAAGCTTTTCTTGGAGTCTGGATTTACTCACTATAAGATCACTCCTCTCTTGGGTTTGAGATCTCTCATTGAAGTTTACCCTTAATGGCTACATGAATTGGTGGTTATAAGGTTCATCAGTAAACCATTTTAGATATTGTCATGTAAGTGATCTCTATGATCAGTTTTTATTGACGCTCCACTTCAATAATGGACTAGCCGTTCCAGCTTTTGTTTTTGGATTTGGTGGGAAGTACTGTTTGCTGGAGTATTTCCTTTTTGGTGGCATGGACCCGGTTTAGTGCTGTTAGTTGTTTGTACTTCCATTTAATTAATGTGTGCTTAAATACCAACTACCACCAAAAATAGCAATAGCATTTCTTTTCTTTTTTTTTTTTTTTGGCCATCCACGACAAAGAAGATCATCCTTTTGGCATGGAAAAGATATTTTGGCGGTTGTAGATTTTTTTTTTTGGTAAACAGCAACTGTAGATATTTTAAGTATTATATAAGGTGAAATGATGGCCCATTGTCATGAAACCTAAGAAAATCACCTCTATTTATATTTATGTGCATCCACTCATTGCCCTCATGTTGGCGAAGGGGTTGCACGACAAGGAAACATTCTTCTTTCAATTATATAATTATAATTAGGGTGGATTATAGAAGTCTGAGCAAATAAACTACAAGAAACATGTTAAACGATTATGCCTAATCCTCTTAGCTTTTTATCATTGCTTTATAATGCATTATTGTTGAGTGTTTTTGAATGGAGGAGAAGGCGTCCAAACCTGTACTTCATGTGAAGAAGTATTAGGGTTCAAATCAGCATTCACATGACTAATTGAAGGGGACCACTGAGATTGGAGGAATTCCTGGTGAGCCCTTTGCGCAGCTTTAATTACATTGATAGGAGTCTAGCTCTTGCTCTCAAAGATCAATTCATTTTGTGCTCGCCATAAATACCATGCAATGAAAACACATACGCCTGCAAAGATGGAAGAATCAATTATTATCCCATGTGGGATACGATGAGGAAATCCCCTTAAATCTAAAGCTCCCTCTTGTCTCATCCCATTTTAAATTGCCAACAATTCACCATAAGAAACTAAGACTGCGTTTGGTAGTCATTCGAAAAAACGTTTCTGGTATTTTTTTATTTTACGGGAATAAGAAAACAGAATCTTTCGTATGGTGTCTATGGTTTGTTTTGCATTTTTTATTTTATTTATCCAGATAAAAAAAAAAAATGCCAAAAACGAGAAATGTTGGAACATGGTTAACATTTGAGTTTCATTCCAAAATCAAAATTTAATACAAAAACAGAATGACTACCAATCGTAGCCTAAGTAGTGAAGCAACTTATTTATTCTAGAGAAGGAAAAGTTCAATAATTCGGTGGCTGTGCCAACCAAAATCAATAGGGTCTGGTATTTAGAGACTCAAAATTTCATAATTTACCATTATTAGCCATTTGAATGGATGTCATGGAGTGAGCCGAATGCTCCATGGGAGTTTTTCATAAAATCAATTTACTTCCTTCATACAAAATTCCTCCAAGCTAAATGTGGACAACTACCTTCATGGGCGTGGAGTAGTATAATTGCTGATGGGACTGCCTACACTTTTCAAAGGGTCTTGTTTTGAGAGTGGAAACATAAGAATGCATTCAAATTTGCAAAGATAGATGGTTGTTAGGCCTCTCTAGATTTAGGATCCAATATCCTAGATTAGATGGGTTGTCCCATAACTCATGTCCTTGAATTGTTTGATCACGCTGACAAAGTTTGAGATTGAGATTTATTAGTAGCCTATTTTCATCCTACAGATCAAAAGGGAATTAGTGATATCCCTATTTACTGTGATCATCAACAAAAATTTCAGGAAGGAAACTTTAACCATTATTAGGCATCATCATGACTTCATCTACTCTGGTTTGGAAGCAAATTTGGAGGTTTCGATGATGTTAATGGGAGAGGCATGATTCAGGCAATTAAGACAATTTAGATCACATTATTATTGAATCAGATAATTATAAGAAACAACAACAATCATAATCTTATCTCAGCTAAATGGGGTTGGCTACATGAATATTATCTCACTGGTGATCCTACGTCTCCTCCAAGTTCAATAGCCTCTATTCCTCATGAAATTATCTACAAAGCATCATATTTGGAGCCATGTAGTTTATCTATTATTTCAAGGGAAGGAAACCATTTAGTTGATTCCCTTGTCAAGATGGACTGATCCTTGACGTGTAGGACTGATTGGCCCATTACCGTTCCATGAATTCTTGATGTTGCGATTCTTCATGTTTGTAACTTGGCTTCTACATGTTCCCATCAATAACTAGCTTACATGATGGGTGTCCGCGTGAAACCTTTAATCTAGTAACGGCCATGGACAAAAGTGTGATAGCAATGGCCACCATTCCTCCATACAGACCACCACAATTCCAATCCCATTAATAGCAGTTGGAAACAGTTGAAAGCCAAGAAAATTGAATCAAGAAGTAGAAGTACAATTTCCTACAAACTTATGGAATTTTTTACTCAACAGGCTTGGGGATTGCTACCGAACATAAGTTTATTAATTTTTGTCTTAAAAATGAAACCATGCAATTCAAAGACAGCTGCAGAAATTGGCTGAATCGTCCCAATTTTAATTGGGTGGTTCACAAGATCAGATTCCGATTCCTCAGACCATGATGTATACAAAGGTATAATTAGCTTTAGCAAATCAATTGACAAAGAATTGCAGTATAAATAATTTAATCAAATTTTTAGGCGGTTATGATAGCTAATTGACAACCCCAAAGGGTAGCCGAGTTGACAGAAACCTTCGTCTTAGTAAGCATGTGGTTCTTAGTTTGGCACCTCTTACCTTCTTAGGACAACTCACACGGTGTGTTTAGTAATCTTCACTGTTTTTAGTAAAAATTAAATGGTTCTCATTCAACCTCAATATGACATGATTCATATGATTGTAAGGTTAATATTGACCCGTAGTACTAGTCACACATTGTTAGGAAAAAAATAAAAATGATAATCCACAATGCACTGAGGACCTTAAAGAAATTGCTCCTTTCTGAAAAGCCCTCTTTTTATTTATAAATTATATACCCTTCCCTTACCCTTATAGAATGTTAAACTATTTGTAATGCCTCTTCGTGTCCCTTAATTTTTCATACTAAAAGTCTAAAACGTGATACACATGCAGCCATTAGTTATATAATAGATTTAGTATTAGGTAGGTTCTTGTCGACTCATGCAACTCATCGCAGGATGAAACATACCGCAATAGCCATGAATGGGAATCCATGATATTAATTAATTGTCATCAAGTATAGAATCATATACTTTTACTTACATTATGAGGAATAGAAATAGTTTGGCTGGCAACCTTGTAGGAGAGATTGGTCATTGACATGTAGGATTGTTTGGCCTATTTTTACCATCCATGTCTTTTTGACGCTTGCAATTTGGGTTCCATATGTATTACACTTTTTTACAAGTAAAGCTTTGTTTACCAAAGAAAAAGAAAAAAAAATCAACCATGAGCATATGGTGCCGTGCCACCTCATTTCCCTCTAATGTAAAATCAGTGGAACAGTAAGTGGCCAAGGAAAAAATCGCATTTCTAGGTTCTGGTCATTATATAATATGGGAAAGGTTGAGTATGCTGCCAGTATAACTAGACCTATGTCTGTCTCTTTCTCTTCCTCCCCTTGAAAAGTTTCATATGCCCCTCCCATCCCAGCTCTTCCATTAGTTGAGCCGCTGGCTCCAGAAAAACCGATGGCATACCTAACCATGATTTAAAATAAGCCTACCCTTTTCCACTTTGAACTCCTATATATTTATGACAACAGTTTCATCTCTCGAAAGAATACAGAAGTGAGTAAGAGCTGGGATTTCTTGAAGCAGTGAGGAAATCAATGGATCGCATTGAGAAAGAGAGTCAGAGGAGTTGTTCCATGATCAAGCTCATATATGTAACCATATGAATTGGCCTTCATAAACTCTATGTCACTTAAATGTGCAATTGAGATAGGCATACCAAACATTGTCTACAACCATCACCAACCCATCACCATCCCTGAACTAGTCATGAAGCTTGCCATCCTAAAGACCAAGATTGCTTGTCTGTTCCGCCTCATGCGGTTATTGGTGCACTCTGGCTTCTTCGATCAGCAAGAAGAGGGATATGGGCTCACACCCTTTTCTAGGCTCCTCCTTAAGTATAATGGCAAGAGTGTATACCCTTGCAAGCAATGCTTGATCCGATCTTGATGACACCTTGGCATTTCCTTAGTGCATGGTTCCGGGGGGATAGCCTTAATCCATTTGAGACCGTGCATGGGAAGACCCTCTGGGGCTATGCAAGAGAAGACAATGAGCTCAACAAATTCTTCAACGAAGCAATGGCAAGTGACGCTCGATTGGTGATAAGTGTGGTTTTTACAGAGTGCAAGGTTGTGTTTGAAGGATCAAGGTCATTGATTGATATAGGAGGTGGCACTGGAACTGTGGCAAAGACCATTGCAGAAACCTTCCCAAGCTTGAAATGTATAGTGTTTGACCTACCTCACGTGGTTGCTAATTTGTAAGGGAATGAGAACCTAACATATATTGCAGGTGACATGTTTGAGTCCATCCCTCCTACGGATGTAGTTTTGCTCAAGGCAAGTGAATTCCTTTTGCTTTTATTTATGTATTTATTTATTTATTTATTTTTGTTTTTCTTTTAAAAATTTTATGTTGATAGAGTTTCTTTCCCATCACTATTCCAAGTATATGCTTCACTATTTAGAACAACACAGACCGTGCTATTTCATAATTTCTATTTTATATTCAATATAATATATTCCTATTGAATTCAATAAAAAAAATTAAAGCATACTAATTAATATATAATATATAGATAAGATACCTGATTTCCACATGACAATATACAGGTTAGTCCATGTGATAAAGGACTAGGTAAGCATATCGTTGGTACTATATTTTCAGCTTAAAATGAGTAGAGGAATGAGCTAAAATAAAGATGCCATTTTATATTTTATATTGATCTCCATTGGATGAAATTATGGTAATCTTACTAAAACTTTGAATCAAAGTTTGAACAACTTTTTTTTTTGCTTAATTTGGCCATTGAGATGTATGTGGGGTCATTCATCATATGGACTAACCCATGTACTATTAAGTGGCAAATAGGAAAGTATTGTACTTCATTAGGCATAGTGACACCTAAAAGGACCCACAAACTAATACTAACTTTATATGAACTTGATATGACAGTGGATTCTACATGATTGAAATGACAAGCAATGTATAAAGATATTGAAGGGATGAAAATAAGCAATCTCTAGCAGGGGACTGGGAAGGAAATTCGAGGAAGGTGATCATCATAGACATGGTGGTGGAGGATAGGAAGGTAAAGCACAAGTCAACAGAAACACAACTCTTCTTTGATATGTTAATGATGGCTTTGGTCATTGGAAAAGAAATGACCGAAAAAGAATGGGAGAAGCTTTTCTTGGAGTCTGGATTTACTCACTATAAGATCACTCCTCTCTTATGTTTGAGATCTCTCATTGAAGTTTACCCTTAGTGGCTACATGAATTGGTGGTTATAAGATTCATCAGTCAAACCAGATCTCTATGACAGTTTCTATTGGCTTGCTATGTCGTTCATGTTTCTAGATCTTTGAATGTTGTTCCCTATTCTGTTTTGAAATGGATAGTTAGTCACCCTCATCGGGGTTTTTGGAAGTCCTTATTTCTAGAGGATATTTTAAATCTTGTAATGCAACTTTGTTCAATAAATTCCCCCTTTCTGGGTCTTTGCACAAAAAAAAAAAAAAAAAAAAAAAAAAAATAAAATTGCACTTGCATTCCCTTCAATAATGGAGTATTTCCCATCTGTCTTAGGGGGGAGTTTTGTTGGCTGGAGTATTTCCCATTTGATGGCATGGACCTCATTTCGTTTTGTAAGTTGTTTGTTCTTCCGTTTAAATTTCCAACAACTCATTTTAAATCAACTTTGCCTCATCCCATTTTAAATTGCCAACAACTCACCATCAGAGACTAAGTAGGTAAGCAACTTGTTTTTTTGGGGGGAAGGAAATCAAAGGATCCAAAAATTCAGTAGATTTTTTGAAAGTGGTTGTGCCAACCAAAATTTAATAGGGTCTGGGATTCAGAGACCCAAAACTTCATAAATTAGTATTTTTGGCGAAGGTTGCATGCATATCAGTGAGTCACCTGAATACTCTGTGGGCATTTTTCATAAAATCAATTAAATTCCTTCATATTGATTTCCTCCAAGCTAAATGTGGACAACAACCTTTATGGGCGTGGGGTTGTATCATTGCTGGTCGGATTGCACGTCTTAAGGGTCTTATATGGAGAGCTAAAACATGGGAATGAATTCAAATTTCAGAAGATAGGTGGGCGCTACGCCTTTCCAGATTTAAGGTCCAATATCCTAGATTGGATGGTTGTCCCTTGACTCATGTCTTTGAATTGATTGATCATGCTAACAGAGTTTGGGATTGAGATTTGTTAGCAGCCCATTTTCATCCTTCATATCAAAAGGTTTGTAGCTTTTGAGCTGTTGTTTTTTCCGACGGTGTTAATGGGAGAGGTGTCAGTTGTTCGAGCAAGCCTGCTTTAGGTTATTTAAGACAAATTAGGTCACATTATTATTGAATCAGATAATAAGGATCTGGCTGCATATCTCACATGGTGATCTTGCGTCTCCGCTTTCAATAGCCTCTATTCTTTATGATATTATCTAGAAAGCATCATATTTGGAGTCATATAGTTTTGCTATTGTTCCAAGGGAAGGAAACTGTTTAGCTGATTCCCTTGCCAAGAAGGGCTGGTCCTTGACGTCTATGATTGGTTGGCCCATTTCTGTTACAGGGATTCTTGATGTTTGTAATTCAGAAGCCATAGCTTTTGCACATTCTCATCAATAAATTTCCTTTTACCAAGAAAAAACTTCCTAGCTTATATGGTGGGTGATCCCTGTTAAACCATTAAAACTAGTAACCATTGATAAAGTGCAGAGATGTAAATAGTTCAAATTCGACTTGGGTAGGACAATTCCGTTTATAAATACAACAACAACAATAACAACATCATCCAAAACCTTATCCCCACTTAATGGGGTTGACTACATGGAGATTCCAGGTAAGGACGAGCACAAGGATCCATGCAAAAATATTGACGGGTTATGGCTAATTATAAAAGTGTCAGTTGTCAACCTAACACAAAGCAGCCACATGCTTATAATGATAGATTATAATAAATGACCGACTGTCTACCTTGATGTACCATATAGATTGGTCAAGCCAAAGCGTCCTACATGCATTACTTCCACCACTAAGGAATCATGTTGGGACTTTTATGTGGGCTTAACTAATACCGATTGATCCATTAGGCCCAAGCAATTATAGACCCACTATGATTAGAAAACTCCTATCCCAATCAATTGTGGGAATGAATGATGCAAGAATATTTTTAAATGGGCCAACAACCCAGTCTAATAAGCCCACAATCCCAAGCCAAAGGATAAAACGTGCCATATATGGATGAAAGGATATAGAAGTCTATTTTCCAGCACAAAAAGGTGCCTCATTTGCTATTTTCTAGAAGAAGTTATAGCCATTTTGGTAAAGTATGTCTAGGCTGACTGCAGACACTTAGAATTCTAGAATTCATCTTTTTACTCCAACTTCCATTCAAATTCGGTTCTAGAACTTCTTGGGCACTTCAACCATTATATTTCTACACTCTTCAAGATGTGAAAAATGCCTCTCAAGATTCTTCCTGTTGGATAGTTGTTTGTCTTTCCCATCTTTATTTTTTTCAATTAGTCTTAGTTTTGTTCTTGGAAATTGCCTATGCTTGGTAGGTTGTTCCAAGCTCATCGATATAAAGCCTACACCAGTGAATGAAATGCATACTTGGAGTTTATTCATAATTTGAGCATTTGGCCTTTGAGAAGAAGTAGTTCTTCTTGAGTTCTCTTATCCCTCAGATGGATTTTCTTTGGGCGGCGAGATTCTTTTTTTTTTTTCTCTTTTGAAGTGCTCACTTGTGTTACCTCCTAATCCTCTATAATTTTTTGGCGTCAATGAATTCAAGTTTTAGGGATTCTATTATAAATAGAAGTTAATGGTCCCTGCAACCGTCACTTTTACCTTCATGATTTTGGAAGCATGGACTCCCCCCACAGGAGTAGTGCATATGTGAGAGAATTCCAAGGGTGAAAGACTGTAGAAGATCTTAGTAGATGGAACTCCACTGAGTAGTTCTTCATTGTCATCTTCGTGGGAGTAATCTTCAATCACATGGGACAAAGGTTCATGATCAATACTCATGGGATTCTAAACTTACACACAAGTATTCCTCTACTCCCATTGATTATCATAGATGGGACAAATCTAATGTTTGTGTATTCTTAAGATCCCAAAAATCATTGATCTTGTTTTAGGAATTACACCCATGGTTAATTTCTTTTATGATTCTTGTATACTAAAAACTATGGGGTTGTTCATAAGATTCTATGGATTAAAATCTCAAACAAATCAATCACCCAACCTACTTTTATGAATCCATTTTTAATATCCCTATTATGACCATTTATCCGTTTGGAGATGAAAATTACTTTCGATTATGAATTCAATCACTAATTGGATAATCTAGTTGTTATCCAATTTGAATGATCACTAGGGAGAGAGAGAGAGAGAGAGGAGAGGAGAGGGAGAGAGAGAGAGAGAGAGAGAGAGTGAAAATGATGTAGTAGTGGTGGATTGAAGTTTTGATCTTTTCCCTCCATCTAATGGTTTATATAAGTTGAGCGAATCCGACGACTAAAATCCTGCTAGCATCTAAGATTCTAAAGTAACCTCCAAGCATACCTATCCCTCTATATATATTATGATAGAATTTATTTTGTTTTAATATGTATTTAATTAGTATTATATGTTATGTTAATATTTTGTAAAGAGCAGAGAATTTGTTGTGTTGAGAGTGAGAGAGAGAGTTTAAAGAGTTGAGTGTGTGTGTGTGAGAAGGGGCTGTGGAGCTCCGGCAGTAAGACAATGGAGCTTCGGTAATGCTTCCTGGTTTGATCGCAGGTGAAAGACGATGGAGCTTCAGTAATGCTTCCTTGTTTTTTTTTTGTTTGATGATCTTGTATTCCATCATCCTCTTCTTCTGTTACGCAAGTGAATCCTCAAAATCGGAATTTAGAAGTATAGAACACATGATTTCAAAAATTGAATCAGGAATCCAAGAAGATGGACTTATCCCCAAATCTGCGCTTCCTGAGTCCAATCAAGTTTTAGGTCTAATCCAATTAATTCCTTCCCAAGCAAGATTTAAAAGATTTCTAAATCCTTGCCCTCCACTGCCAAGAAGACAAGAAGTGGATCACTCTTTCCCTTGCTTGAGAGGTTGTGGCTGCCCACTACATCCATCGTTTGCAAGAACTCTAGCAAGATGGATGTAAAGACTGCCTTCCTTCATGGTGATTTGGAGGAAGAGATTTACATGAAGCAACCCAAAGGTTTCAAAGTTAAAGGAAAAGAGGATTATGTGTGCTGATTGAAGAAAAGTCTCTATGGCTTAAAACAGGCACCAAGACAATGGTATAAGAAGTTTGAATCAATTATGGGGGAGCAAGGCTATAAGAAAACTACTTCAGACCATTGTGTTTTTGTACAAAAATTCTCTGATGATGACTTTGTTATCCTTTTATTGTATGTAGATAACATGTTGATTGTTGGTAAGAATACTTTCAGGATTGACAAGTTAAAGAAGCAGTTGAGTAAGTCTTTTTATAATGAAAGACTTAGGGCAAGCAAAACAGATTCTTGGCATAAGAATCATCCGAGATAGAAATGCTAAGAAGTTATGGCTATCACAAGAGAAGTACATTGAAAAGGTGCTTCAAATATTCAAGATGGATAGAGCTAAAGTGGTTAGTTCTCCTTTTGCTACTCACTTTAGATTGAGCAACAAATAGAGTTCTTCTAGTGATGAAGAAAAGAAAGATATGGAAAGAGTTCCATATGCCTCCACAGTGGGAAGTTTGATGTATGCCATGGTTTGCACAAGGCCAGTTGTTACTCATACAGTGGCACAGTTAGTCGCTTTCTCTCAAATCCTGGGAGAGAGCATTGGAATGCAGTCAAGTGGATTATGAGGTATCTTCGTGGCACTTCCAACTTGATACTTTGTTTTGGAAATGAAAAACCATTGTTGGCTGGTTGTACAGATGCAGACATGGCTGGAGATATTGATTCCAGTAAGTCTACTTTAGGTTACTTGATCACTTTCTCAGGTGGTGCTATGACTTGGCAATCAAGACTACAGAAATGTGTTGCACTTTCTACTACCGAAGCAGAGTTCATTGCAGCCACAGAAGCTTGTAAAGAGTTGCTATGGATGAAGAAGTTTGCGCAAGAGCTAGGTTTCAAGCAAGATCGGTATGTGTTGTTTTGTGATAGTCAAAGTGCTATCTACCTTGGTAAGAATTCCACTTTTTATGCTAGATCGAAGCATATTGATGTGAGGTATCATTGGATAAGAGATGTTCTAAATTCCAAGTTGCTAGAAATTGAGAAAATTCATACAGATCATAATGGTTTTGATATGTTGACGAAAGCCTTACCGAGGGAGAAGCTTGATGTTTGTTGTTTGATCGCCGATATGGAGAATCCTTCCACATAGCCGGGAGGTAGAGATTTGTTGGGTTGGGTTTCCCTCCTTGTGGAGGATGGCCTAAGTATGCTCACCTTCTTTAGGTGAAGCCCATCTATGTTTCAGGCCCATAAGGAGGAAATTTTTTGTAACAAGAGTATTGATGAGGATTTACTCATTTAACCTTGTTCATATAATAGGGTTTAAGTGAAAGCAAGAGAGAGAGAGTGGTTATTGGCAAAACTTGGAGAATAAAAAAAAAGAAATGGAGCAGAAAAATTCTGGGTTAGAGAATAGTACACATTCATCTTCAAAGGCTCGATCGGATGGTCATCCTTGGTCTGATTGAGTTGATTTTTTGATAACAGCTTCATAACACACCGATCTTCATTCTGTATAGTGTAATTGTCATTTGGAGTTTCCTAACTCAGTTTTATAGCAACGTTTTCGTTGTCCCTGTTTTGGTGAGATCTCTTCAATTTCTTCCTCTTTCTTTTGAGATTTCATCTTGTTGATGATGTATGCCAAGGATATGTTATTCTTGATGTTTGGAATGATTGTATGCCTCTAATTTCAGTTAGAGAAGACTCTTGTGTATTCCCATTATTTGGAGATAGTGGATTTTAGTGGACTATGGTCCCGTGATTTTTACTCCTCTCATTAGGGAGGTTTTTCACGTTAAATTGTTGGTGTTGATATGTGTGTTTGTGTCTATGGTGGATTTGTTCACTGATTTATGCATTTAGTTGAGGCTTGAGCTTGATTATTGCACGCATTGTGTTTGATAAATTGCTCCATCAAACTCTACTTGATTGTTTCCTATTAGGTTCACCCAAGAGGGGAAGAATTTGTTCCGCGCTTTTGTTAACCGGATACATCTCTTGGTTAGTCCCTTTTTTTCCCCATCACTAAGTTTACTCTACATCAGACCTTTGTCTCTTTGTAGACATCACTCTGCATCCCCTGAGAAATCACTTTTAGCAGCTCTGAGGTAAGTTTCTTTCTCTCTCTCTCTCTCTCTATGGGTTAATTTAATACGAAGAACAAAGACTGGTACAAGTTCCCTATCTCAGTATTTATAATATTGCATAAACCTTGTTATAATAATGGTCCCTTCTCTCTCTCCCCTCATTACTCTTTTGCAAAGTCGCTTTAGGAAGCAGAATGCCAACATAACATCTCAAGTAGCCACCAAAAATGCTGCCAGTGCCCCTGCTGCATGCCGAGAGCGAAGATGCAATAAAGTACACCAGCCTGGAACTGATAAGTGCAGTTTTTTTTTTCTTTTTTCAGGTCCTTATCAGCCCTTTATGGCTTCTCATTCATCAATCTTTGTTGTTTGCAGTTAGCTTCTGCTCCATCAACTTGCCCTAATGATCTTGGAAGTAAATGCAGTGGCAGTGGCTCTGATGAATGGGAAGGGGAGTTCTTGCCCAGCATTACCATGATTAAGTATAAGGTAAGCAGTGTAGAAGCCCTTTCTTAAGAGGAAATTAAGATTAGGTTATGTTAAATTTCTTTGACATCGTGCAACAATTTGACTGCCCTTTCCTGTGTTTGAACACTGAATTTATTTTCTTTGCAATTTGTATTTATTTCTTTTATTTGTTAAGGTCCTTCTAGAAACAATCGTCTGGTATTTAAATGGTATGATGCTGAGGAAGATATTCTTGGAAATAAAATGAAGGTTGGTTTCAGTTTCTCTTTTATCCAAATTTACATAAATTTCAGTTTTCATTTGTTCCAAATTTTTTTTTTTTGATAGACTTTAATTTTATTCAAATTGAAATCTACGGATTTTTCATTGAAAATAATCTTATAATGATAGGATTGGTTGAGATTCAGTGTTGCCTTATGGCATACATTTAGTGGATCAGGAGCTAACTCGTTTGGTGCACCCACAAAGTTTTGGCTATTGGACGACGGTACTAAATCATTAGCAATGGCCAAAAGAAGTAATATGGAAACCCTTGGACCACCCATCTTTGTTATAATCTCTTAGGGTTGTACATATGTCTCATATGATTCATTTCCTTGATGATACGGTGAGAGCCAACTTTGAGCTTACAGAAAGCTTGGAGTTGAATTCTGGTGCTTCCATGATAAGGATATTGCACCATATGGTAAAACCATTGAGGTGAGTCAATGTCAGACATAACATTAACAGTTCTGTAGAAAGGCCTTGATTGAAGTATGACTTGTTTAATCGTTTTTCGATTGAATATATTGCATCTTTCAAAGTGCAAATACTGAGCTTCATTCTAAGATTGACGTTTTTGGGGTGGAGCTCAAATGTTCCCATTCTTACCAGTGAATTTGGAAATTGTGTATGTAAAAAAAATGGTTTCTTGTCTCTTCTATTCCCCTTGGTACCACTGAATGTCTATTTTTCTGTATTGGTTGTACTATATTAGTCTAATTAGTATATTAAAAAAAATCTCTTTCTTACTATCCTAGAATAGCATTTAACCATTGATTGTCTAAAAAAAATATTGTAATTGTCTATCATTATTTGAGATTTAAATTGCTAATTGCAATTTGCTACAGTGGATATCATATATGATTGAAAGATTGAAATACAGTTAGTTTGATATCGACGTTTTGTTCTCTCTCTCTCTCTCTCTCTCTGGCACACACACACACACACACAGCCACACGTGCACTTTTACTAGTATATATATATATATGTGTGTGTGTGTGTGTATACAGAAAAAGGAACCTTGCCAGTCTGGCATAGGAAACACCTAGATACAATGGTGTGTGAAAAGACCCAAGTGCCCCCTGCCACAACTGGATATTTTCACTCTACTTTGTCTCGGTGTCCCTATGCCAAACCACCAGAGTTCCCTTTTATATATAGGCAGAATGTTTTCTATGGGCAACTATGGTCCTAGGACCTAGACATAGGGAGGCTGAAATGATCAACACACCCCCAATGAAAGGGAAAATGACACCTCTATCGATGGTTCCTTATGTGCTTTCATTGGCTCTTGCATAAACGTATGAACCGCACCCCCTACAAGAAACATTTCCACAAAGAATTCTTCCCATCCACTTTCCTCGCACCTAGACACATGGGGAAGTGGGGCTGAGCAATCAAAGACACCCTTGCCCCTACCTCCACTTCCCTTTGTGCCTGGGCATAGGAAAAGCAGACAAGCAAAGTTCTCTTTTAGATATACAAAGGAAAATAACACTATCCGATAGCTTGTACCTATGCCAAGACACAACAAGTGAGAAAAGACCTAAAGTTGAAGATGCTTGTGTGAGCCCTCCCATTGGATGAAGGTGCAGATGTGTATGTGTGTTATGGGTAGCGTTCTCTATCCCATATATATCCTTAATGAAATGGCATCTTTGCCCCTTGGAGAGAGGAGGGAGATAGACACAGGGAGCAATGACATAGGCCACACTCCCGGACAAAGAACACTTTGAGTTCCCATTGATGCCAGAGTACTAATTCTAGGAGGGATTTTATGTGAGAGAGAGGGAGTGAGGCCTCCACTTATGTGTCCTTGGTGTCACAAACGTCTTTTTACCGATGATCAAGTTTGCAAATAGGGTGTGCCAATGGTTTATAAATGCAATAGTCAGGAATCCCTAAGCCATCTAATTCTTGGCTGTAATTTCAGAAATAATGTGTGGAAAGAGATCCTTCATTATTTTCAAGTTCAATGGAGGAGCTTCCCTTCAATAGAGAAACTTCTCTTGTGATGGAAGAGGAAAACCAATGCCGTCCAGCTACACCCTTCTTGGTCAACCTTATTGATCATCGTTCCTTTCGATCTCTGGAGGGAAAGGAACTAGAGAAGACATGATACTGGGATCTCTACTACTCAAATGGTCATTAAGGGAATACTATATGATCTGGCGGAATTTTCATGTTAGAGATCCATACCAGTGAAAATAGTTTTAGATTTGCTTTTAGCCAGGCACTTGCATCTCAAGATCAACTCCCAAGAAGACACAAAAAATCTGTGAGGTTGTCTGGAAGCCTCCCAGGGAAGGCTTTATTAAGCTAAACATAGATGGCTGTTCTTTGGGAAACCCAGGCCCATCAGGAGCAGGGGGTATTTTTTGTGACAGCAAAGGGAATCATATCATGAGCTTCTCAAGTGGTCTTTCGGTTACAACTAATTTTGTAGTTGAGTTTGAAGCCTTTTTCATGGGTAATCAACATGCAAAGGCTAGGAACTAGAGGAATATATGGGTTAAATGTGACTCTCAGGCGGCGGTGATTTGTATCCAACATAACATCATTCCATGGATTTTTCAACAACAATGGTAGATGGATTTTTCAACAACAATGGCAAAGCTATAAGGCTTTCTTGGATAGCTCTACATGGTCGGTTTCCCATTGCTTCAGGGAAGCTAACAATATTGCAGACAAGTTAGCTAAGCATGCAGCTCTTACACAAATAGCATCAGCATGTGATTCTCCTCCCTCCTTCACATTGGATGATATAACATTGGATGCCCAACTGAGACCAAGATACAGGTTTTCATAACAGTGTTGATTTTGGATTGGATTACTATTCTGCTAATGACAATGCCAAAGGTGGAATAGTAGTTCAACTCTAAATTTCAGTTTACTTTCAACTTTTATTGATTGGACTTCTTCTCTGCTAATGGCAATGCCAGAAGTGGAATAGAGGTTCAATGTTTTACTATATTCAGTGTATTATACATTCTTTCTCCTATTAAATAAAGTTTACTTGCTGATTCTTAGCAATATACACACACACACACATATGCAAATGCACGTGTGGCCAAACGTTTTAAATAATGAACAAAGAGGATCACATGTAAAAGCACATAAACACAACATAGACACAAAGAGGATCCAAAACTAGATTAAATATTTCTTTAGCAATAAGTAATATTAAGGAAATTGGATTTAAAAAAATAGGGTGTAAAATAGTGTAATGGGTTTAGAATTCCTTGGAATAAATTTAAATAAAAAAAAGTGTAGAAGAAGAATGTTTTTCATTCCTCAGCAATTGTCATCACGAAATCATGGCAACAAATATTTATTTTCTGCACCCAGTAGTAGTCCCAACAAAAAAATCTAAACATTGAAACTGCAATGCATCAAAGTACAGGTAAAATTAAAACAGAAGTACGATTACTAATTTTATATGCTAGATCAGGGAGACAAAAAAATAGAGTAGAACTCAGAGAAGCTCCAAAGAAGAGAAAACACAGAGGCAATGTGATGAAATTGAAGTAAACCATACACATGGGAGCAACCAAGATCGCACCATCATAATAGTTTAGCTTTTTTTGTTGCAAGGGGAGTGCCAGTGCTCCACCAATTAATTCTTCCAATTGAAATCTTAACTTTCTTTTGTTCTGTCTTCTCTGTAATGGGAAAGCAAGGAAGATGTTCTCCTTTGCTTAGTTTAGAATATCTTAAGAACATTGATCTTATAAATAATTTTTGAAATAGAATAGTGAAGGAGAGAAGAAATTTAATCTGACTACTTATGCTTGTAAAATGGTTAGAACAATCATTTACAAGGTCTTCAAATCTAGGGATATAGGCCTCTAATCTAGTAGATTTCCCATGACCCTCATAATCAAAATCCCATACACTGTAAAACCTTCCTTTGCAAGCCGAGTTCTCCTATGTGGATCGGAGATTCAAAAACCCTTATAGCTTTCTTTTTCTGTTTCTAATTTAAATAATTAGAAATATTAGAGAGAGAGAGAGAGAGAGAGAGAGAGAGATTAGTTACAGCCTCCCCACCATACTCAAATTGGACCACAGAATTGCTCCAATGAATCTCTCTCAGTCACACCGTATCATAACACAACATCCTAAAGAATGGCCATTAAATATTTGAACATTGTTCCAGGTTTACTTAGTCCTCCAGATTAATGAACATGCACTTCTTTAGAAGAAAAGGAATGCACCAACTCCTCATTATTGGACCATATCTCAACTAAGGTCCTTGAGTAAAACTTTCCCCTATCCGAAAGTGGCACGCCTAAGAAAACAAATTAGAATAACATTTTGAGTCAATTAGACTGACCATTGTGAATAATTTTAATACGTAGTTCACAACTGGCAGTTTTAGGCCTCTCAAATGATTTTCAACCTGCAGCTCTACCAGTTCATTGTAAGAAAACCACCCCCACCAAGGCAAACCTGAGACAGTATTGAATAGAAGCAAGAAGCATCACTATCTTTAAGTCATGAAAACAAAATAAAATGGTTATTCACAAAAAAACTAAAGTCTAAAAATAAACTAAATAAATATTTACCTTGGAAGAACCTCTAAAATGAAGACATTTTGTGCAACTGCTAACTGCACCATTAGCTTCAATTTGAGGCAGCTCAAAATTGGGAACCCTTGATCTTGAACTTCTGATGGTTTCAACTTCCTCAAGGACTTTCTTAAGCAGTGATACAGAAAGATACTGAAAAGCCAAACAGAGGAATCAATCACCAAGTAATTAACAGAAGCAGAATTTACTCAATAATATATGACTTAAGACATTTAAGTGAGAACTTATAGTAGACATGATAGATCCTTTAGATTCATCGTCAACTAAGCTCCAACCTCGGATCGTTGGTGAGGAACATTATGAAACTATGCAAAAAGTTAAGCAAAATCAAACGTTTCTTGTTACAACCCTGCTTTGCAACAAAAGTATTTATCGGGTCTCGAAGGAAATATATTGGTCGGGCAGAAACAATTAAGGGTTTTCAACTTATCCTTTCTGGCACTTGACTTTTCAAACCAAGCTAAGAAAATAAGCAAGCAAGGAAAAGCAAACAAAGCAAGAGAGCTGATCGTAGAGCACTCTCTCCTGATGGTCGAGTTGATCGCAAAGTACCCTGCATCATCACATGGAGTAGTCGAAGATGAAAGACTTCGTCTACTTAATTTCATCAAAGAAATTAAGACATTCAAAATATAGGTTTAATAAATTAAGATTTAAGAAACAAAAATTATACCGCAAAAACAGAATTGGAGAAAGAGGGAGAGAAGGTAATGTTCAAAAACAATTTTTAATTGTTTGTTCCTATTTTTGGGATTCATGTTTTTGCATCAAGAGAAAAAAGGGCCAACAATTTTTTTAGCAAATGACATGGAAAAAGTAATCCCCATACCTTCAATGGTTCTATTTGAAGGGACTTCAAAGCAGTCCAATTCAAAGCTCTAGGCTCTCCAAAGAAATTGGGATAGTTTATCATCCTTCACTAATATAATCTATGAATATTGTAATGAGTGGATTTGCAGAAACTGTCAT
The DNA here is from genome assembly GCF_013358625.1 of Macadamia integrifolia. Taxonomy (NCBI): domain Eukaryota; kingdom Viridiplantae; phylum Streptophyta; class Magnoliopsida; order Proteales; family Proteaceae; genus Macadamia; species Macadamia integrifolia. Next base: position 23,512 of record NW_024868667.1, on the reverse strand, counting down.
TTGTTATCTATCACCAACATGCAGGGCATCTACGTCAGATGTTGAATAAGATCATATCTACAGCGGATCAGATACCCATCTCCACCCTTTATTTTTTACTTTTGATTGTGTTAGCAATACTCATCCTTTTAATTCTCCCTTTTTACTTCAATGAACTGCTCTGTTCATAGCAGAACATTAAATTGCAAGGGAAAAGCTAATAAATGTTTGTGTTCAGGGTGATTTGATAAGAAGTAAAATTAAAATATTGAGGTTTTCAATTAGTTAGAAAGACCAGAAAGGGACCAGAAGTATTTTTTGGGTCTTCTTTTCACATTATAATCGTTACACTCATTGGGAGATTCTGTTGAAGAGAAATCAAACCGTGGTCTTCCTTTCACAGGACAAGTTCAGATTCAATCACTGTCTTAAAACCGTATGTTGCAATCTAATATAATCAATTCCAAAGATCAATGATGATAAAAACAATAGCAGCAAAGAGAGAGAGAGAGAGAGAGAGAGAGAGAGAGAGAATTTGCCTGGTTCACAACTGTAATCACCCATAGGCCATAGAGCAATTTCTTATGCAATGATTCCTTTTATTGCTTCAGAAAGGAGGTGGTCAGAAATGAGCCGGTTACCAGTAGAACTTGTGTTTTATTGGGGAAAAGAAGCATTGAAGGAACTGTTGCAGCGGTAGAACCTGTTAATGAAGCTATCCCATTAAGAGGTGTTGAGGTTCCAAGGTGGAAGCAGGCTAAGGGCACACCTAACATAGGTCATGAGAGCCAGAATATCTCTGCTGTCACCTGTCCGCTGTTTCTGATTCATTGCGAAAGGACCCCAAACCATTACGTAAGCGTCAATTCAAGAATCCTTCTTTCGATAACCGAAGCTCTTGGATACCTAAAGGGGAGGAAGAGAAAAATTCAAGAATGGGCAAAATTGTGTGAGAGTAGGAGGGAGTGAAAGAGTTTTAGGAAAAAACAGAAAAAGAAAAAAGAGTTTTAGTAAAATAGGGAAGTGGATAAAATAATATATGATATTAAAAAAAAAAGAAGAAGAAGAAGAATGAGCAAAAATTGTGTGAAAGTAGGAGAGAGAGAGATAAATAGTATTTAAGTATTATAAAAATATAATAATATAAAGGGTACCAACAATTTAAGAAAATAAAAAAGAATGGAAAGAAATGATAATGAAGAAGAAAGGGCAAAACTGTCATGTGAAAGATTTACCACTAAAACAAGAAGAAGAAGAAGAAGAATGGGAAAAATCGTGTGAAAGTAGGAGAGAGAGAGAGATAAATAGTATTTAAGTATTATAAAAATATAATAATATAAAGGGTACGAACAATTTAAGAAAATAAAAAAGAATGGAAAGAAGAGATAATGAAGAAGAAATGGCAAAAATCGTGTGAATGCAGGAGAGAGAGAGAGATAGTATTTAAGTATAATAATAATAAAATAATATAAAGGGTATCAACAATTTAAGAAAATAAAAAAGAATGGGAAAAAGAGATAATGAAGAAGAAAGGGCAAAATATCACGTGAAAGCAGGAGAGAGAGAGAGAGAGAGAGAGAGAGAGAGAGAGAGAGAGGATGATATACATAAACAAATTAATTAGGAAAGTAAATGAAATTAAGAAAGCAATTTGGGGGGAGAGAGAGAGAGAGAGAGAGTTATTAATTAATTAGAAAACTAATTAGGGAAGTAAATGAAATTAAGAAAGTAATTTGGGGAATATTATTCTTCTCTATTGTGTGTGTGTATGCGCACACGTGAGAGAGAGAAAGAGAGAGAAAGAGAGATAGATAAGGGGGTGTGGGAGTTACTAACTAATAAAGAAATTAATTAGGAAAGTATAGAGAGAGAGAGAGAGAGAGAGAGAGAGAGAGAGATAATTATGAGATTTAAATATGGAGAGATGTTAATGAGGGCATTAGTCGTAATTTAAGTAGTAAATGGGGGCATTTGCGTCAAATGGTAAAATTTACTAGAAAACAGCAATATGCCCCTTTATAGAGTACATAGATAGATATATTCAACATAACGAAAATTGTGCAGAATCCTTCCCCCACCCCCCTCGCTCCCTCCGTCCCTCCCACACATCCGCACACAAAACCATACTTGCTAGCTAGTAGTTGGATAATCCTACTAAGTAACAGCAAAGATCAGATGCTAGTCCACAGTATCATCATAAGCCATTTAAACCCCAATGTTCCCTGCCGGATCCTATGCAATGCATAAATATTTAAAATTTAACCTGAATTTGAAAATGAGGATTTGAGCAGAGCTGCAAAGCCACCAGCTTTGAGGCCAGCTTAGTCTGCTCTCTCTGACATGGTAACCAATTTTAACGGCAAAGCCATCTCCATTTGCTCCATGGCTCAGATGTGGTACAACAGACCCAAGCGACTCAATCCTCTTGCACACCTGTATAAAATTCAACTAACCTGGGCGCCTTGATAACCATCGCCACCTCCCCTACCCCACCCCCCACCCCCCACCCCCCACCCAAAATAAAACCACTCCATCAAGAAAAGCAACTAGAATACTCTTAAATCTCAGTGCATGATGTGATCATTGGTGGTTGAGCATTGGTTTTATTAATAGTAACAAAGGTACATTATAGAGCTTCGAGAAGGGCAGGGGTGTAGCAGAAAAAAACTGACAATGATTCAATTCTTTTTGAAAGAACTTAGGACTTATACTTTAGGTGAATGGCCAACTGTTATGTAGACGAATAGTAATTTTTTTTTCTTTTTTTTGTTTTTTTTGTTTTTGTTTTTGTTTTTGTTTTGGATAGGTAGAAGAATAGTATTTTATGTAGTAGTTACAGACTTGAACAATGTAATGGTGTAATATTTAATGTTACATTTAGACTTTGTATTTTATTCTGACTTTCAGACCAGCTGATCTTACCTTTTATTCAGTTTTCGGTCGTGACAATATTTAGGTGATCATACCATGAACTCATGTGTTGTCTGTCCAGGGTGCCAATGACATCACTTAATGGGTGTGATGCTACTCAAGTGTCACTTGGAACTTTTTTTTGGACAGCTTGGTGTTTTCTAATATATGATTCTTAACTGGATTCTCTCATACCTGCTAGTTGCAAACAGAAAAATTTACCATTCTCATCTGGATAGTATTTGGTTGCCTTATTATTTGGCCTCAGATTTCTGCTCCCATATGTACTTGAAAATATCGCTACGTACTCCTTTAAGATGTACTTTTGGTTAGGGGTGTCAATTCTAACCCCGCATCAGTAGGTCCGATCGAGCCCAACACATTTATGGCTTGACCTAGACCGGCCCGTTTAATAAACGTGTTGGGCTTGAGGGCAGCCGACCGAACCGACACATTTATATGCCCGACTTGAATCGACTCGTGTAGCTCGACCCAACCTGATCTCCTTTAATATTACATAAAATTTCTATTTTTCCACTACTAGTAAGAAACTAATTAAGCTTTCTTACCCTTTGCTTTGTAGTAAGATTTGATTCAATTAAGCTTTATTTTGTAAGTTGTAATAGTCATAATCTCTTTTTTTTTTTTTTTTAAAGAACAACCATAATCTCAACCCACTTAAGAATAGAATTTTAGGGTAGACACGTTTAAAGCCCATTTAGAGCCCGTTTAGACTTAAATAGGTCCGTAGCCCAATTAAAGCCCAACAAAGACCCATTTAAGGAAGCCCGATTAAAGCCCGACACCGACCGGCCCGATTATAAACTGTACCATATCCCCCAAAGCTAGACTCGTTTACTTAAACGGGCATTCATGGTGCAAGGCTTTTAAGTGGTCAAGCTTGATTAGGCTCGGCCAAGACCGACCCGGCCGGACTGGTTGACACCCCTACTTTTGGTTAACATTTCAGAAACAAGGATTAGAATTTTATTTAATATATTCTGGGGAAAATGGTTTCTGTGGGTGGGGGAGTGTGGCGTTATTATTTGGCCTTCAGAATTCTGCTCCTATATGTACTTGAAAATACCCTTGCGTACTCCTTTAGGTTAACATTTCAGAAACAAGGATTTGAATTTTATTTAATATATTCTGGGGAAAATGGTTTCTGTGGGGGAAGTGTGGCCCCTTCGCCCAAACACATGGAAGCCGAAATAATCAACCCGCTCCCATGAAATGTAAAATGACGCCTCTGTGGATGCGCAGGACCCACACTCCTACGTAGGAAACACTTCCCCTATTTTCTATTGTATACCTGTGCTAGACCCAGCTCCCGCATCTGCATGATTTGCAGGCCAAGCTCAGCAGGAATTTCAGATGGTGATTGGAAATGTATCTTTATTTTTGAATGCTTTAGTTTTGGGTTCGGTATCAACTATTTCAATTTGGCTACTTGAGTCCTGTCACTTCCATTTCATTAATTTGAAGTCTTAAAGCTGGTTGAAGTGGTTTCAATAATCCATTTCTTCCCTAGAGCCTCTAACCAGCAAACTTGGGCTGTTTTCTCCCTTATACTATTTATCACCTCATGGAGCTAGTTGTGGGTTCTATTCAATATGCTTATTTCTGATTCTTTGTAATGGTATTATCACATCCATATCTTCATTCTTAACTTGGTTATGCTCATTCTATGTGCATGTTCCTTGATGTCTGCACATTCTTTTTTGTAATGGGTTGCTCTTCTGATTGCTATGTTGTAGCACCTAAGCTCAACTCTGGGTTATATCATGTCTCTAGGCACTTCTGAAATTTCATCTCTACTTTGTCCATAGCTCAACTTTTGTGGGTGACATGCTTCTCAATATTCTTCCTCCGTATGGATCACAATACTGCCTCTTTAAAACCCTTGGAATTTTGGGGCTTCCTTTAACAACTCCATTTTGCATTCTAGCTCCACATAAAATGCATCCTAAACTAATCAAGAAGTCAGAATTGTGGCTAAAAGATGCTTAACAAACTAGAGTACCTAGGTGGCCCTGACTACTAGTTGCTAGGTGTGTCTAGGTGACATACCCTGCCTCCACTCACCTGAAGGCTGGTGAAATGGAAACACACACGTGTCCACAATCCATCCAGGAACCACGATGCAGTACTTTAAGTTCATAAAGCTATAAAATGATTCTACGATCACATAGATAATAAAATTAAAGTATACACAACTGGTGATGTCTAATACAACAAGGATTAAATGAATGCAAATATGATTCAGATGATATTAAACAAGCCTATCAACAAAACTAATTTAAAATTTGGGTATGGGTGCTGCTACAACATAGGAGAAATCCCTGGTCCCGGCGATATACGCTAGTTGCGAGTTAGGAGCCTGTAGGTCCTAAGATCATGTACATCGGTCACCCCTCAAACCCCTAATGAATAATCTCCTTATACACCACAGTCCCAGGATCAAGCACATCAGTCACCCGTGTTCTAGGACAGTTAGGGTCACGAGATCATGCATATCGGTCACCCGTGCTATGGGATAACCAGTACCTCACCCCTACTGTCAAGGGGTGTAGAACTTGGTTATTTTCCTAACCCAATGCATTCTATTATGATATGAGTCATATTACAAATACACGGTGGTCATGCTTGGGGATGTAGTGCCATAATCTCCCACAACCTCGGCCATGCTGCACCTACAATCATGACTACACGCCTCTCACCCTATGGTTGTGCAGTACCAGAATTTCCCACAACCTCGGTAACCAGAATGTCCCACAACCTCGACCAAGCCCCATCCCAGTCACACACACAGACATACATTCACAACTCATAACATTATGCAACATACACATTCACTTAAAGAACATATTTATAGTATATACAAATGACATGTTCATCCACGTGAGCATCATAACATAAACATTCCATAAGAAAATCACACAAAATCCCTTCACCTGGAGTCCTAGATGATGGTGGACGGTCGATGGTTTTGTGTCTTATTGTCTCATCACTTCTTGGTTCTACTCCTAGGATACATAGGGTTTTTAAGCAAATTAGTCAACCATAGGGAGTTTCGACCCTAGGGTACATGTTCTAGCTTCATTTCCTATTTTCTTTTTCTTTGAATCATTCTCAAGTTTGGGGTTTTGGGATTATAAGGTTGATTTATATGTGGGGGATGTTTACCCACATCATTTAACTTAGATTTTGTGTGTTTAGTGGGTTAGTTAAGCTAGGGTGACACAATGTATCCAAAATCCCCAAAGTTCAAGTCTAGGTTAAGCTAAAATTTGAGAAATTCGGTTGAGGGTTTGTGTGGTGGCCTCCAATGGCTTATGTGGTCACCCAATCCACTATACATGTATTTAATTTCATTTTTTCCAATCCAATTTTGGGTTTGAATGGTTGATTATAAGAGATTTGGGCAAGCTTCACCATTTCTATGGTTTAGTTACCCAAATTGGGGGTTTTAGGTGGGAATTTCATAAAGGAAAGTTCATAAACTCAAATTGAGCCATCAACCTTGCTAGGGTGAGTCTCCTACAATAAATCCCCCTCCCAATTGGTGGTCTTGACAAGTGGGAAGGTGGGTTTTAGGAAATTTGGATAATTTCTCCATCTCTAGGTTTTGTGTTGCTCAAATTGGGGGTTTTTGATGGGGCTTTTCATATGGAAGGTTTCCCACACTTAATGTGAGTGGTTAACTTGCTTGATTAGGTTCTTCACACCAAAATCCCCCATTTAATTTGTAGATTGGGTAGGTGAATAGAGGGATTTCGGTTAGGGTCTCCCCAACCTAGCCTAGGTCAAGAATGGGGTAGGAGAGAGAGAGAGAGAGAGAGAGAGAGAGAGAGGTAGCTACATTGTAAGAAATGAAAAAGAACTCACCTTAACTTGGTAGGTGATCCCTTTGCTCCTTCCTTGCTCTCCTTTTACTTCTTCTTCTTCTCTTTCTCCTTCTCTTGTTTTAATTTGGTAGGTATAGAAAGGAATGGGCAAGAGGTTCTATTTATAGCCACTTAAGTTGCCTAAGCGCTGTTTGAAAAAATAATGAGTTTTCACTCATCACTGGGTTAATCCATCACTTGGCAGTAATGGGCCCACCTCGAGGTGTCCTGATACATTAATCCATTTCCCAATAGGTTGTCCCAACTATTGGGAGTGATTTGAGTGCACAGGTGTGAGGGCCCGGGTCCCATGGCCAAATAACCCGATTTTGGGCCAATACTCTCACTGGAGGGTGTTTATCGACTATTGCCCATCAACCGGTGAAGGCTAAATTAGTCCCTTATGAGTATAAATGGATCCTTATTTTGAGTGGGGCCCTCCCAAGGAGTTTTCAATGTGTGGACCCCACCTCCCTGGTACATTTCACTATTAAGGTTCGGGAAAATTCTCTTCAATAGTAGAGTACTTACCCTAACTCATTCAGTGGTTTGTAGCCCTTACATGTAATGAGCTAGAAAAATCCACAAGTTACTAACGGTTGTCACCTGGGTTGCATTACCTATGTTCAAAAATTGAAATTAGCCAGGGTTTTTGGGTACGGGTGTAACATTCCCCCCCACCTACAAGAATTTCGCCCTCAAAATTGAACTGTTGTTACGTGATTGGAAATGTCATTGGGGTACTCATACATTCTCGTAGATCCTCAGTTCAAAGATATGTGGTGCTTGGTATCAACTCACATACCTTTGAAGATCCATACATATTCAACTTGGACATGGTGAAGACATCATGTAATACCCTCGACTTAGGTAACATGTCCCAATTTCCTACTTTGTATATTGGGGCTATCTATGAACTTAGGTTATTGACTAGTTAATTTACCATCTACTCATTCCAACGGATCCCAAAATTTTTCCTATTACTTGCTTCCAAATATAGGGCGTTCTACACTTCTGTCATTCTATATGGAGCTTTAGACACAGATGTTGCCCCATGGATCAAGTCAATAATGAGCTATGTTTCTCAGTCCGAGAATGGTCCAACCAAGTCTTCGGAAAAAGCATCCAGAAATTCCTTCACTATCTCTATTTCCTCTAACGACTTGTTTATTTTGGTTGTATATACAATGGGTTCTAAGTAGGCTTCATACCCTTAATTTAGTAACTTTTATAGCTCAAGTGTAGATATGACCAGCTTTCTATACTTCTTTATTCCTTCTTTAATTTGTAAACAATTTCACCTCCATCTCGAGGTTTGAATACAACCCTCTTCTAAGCACATATAACACATGCCCGATAGGTAGATAATCAATACATGCCTAAAATGACATCAACATCATGCATATCCAGCTTGATCAAGTGTGGAATCATGTCCCGTCCAGAGACTTGTTTGGGGCATGGCTCATACACTTCCTAAAATCCTACTTTATTTTAGTGTGTGTTTTAACAACTAATTTATGTGTCAAAATCTTTGGCCTAATATTCATCTCAGCAGCAAAAGTCAGAGATACAAACAAATATGATGCACCTACATTAAACAATACATATGTAGGTATCATTGAGATCATCAATGTACCTGTGACAACTCCAGATGAAGACTTTGCACCCTCCGCAGTCAAAGAAAACGCCTTTCCATGTGGTTTGGCTCTATGTGGTGTCAGAACTGGGTGGTTGTGAAGCTTGCCCTGCCTTTGACCTTCTGAGCTGGTTAGGAGCTACATTGGGATAAGTTCCCTTACCCAATCTGCTTGCTTTAGTTGCTCTCCTTCCTTGCTGTGTTTGAGTTGGATGGCTAAATGCTAGTGCTGAGGGCATCACATATGAGTCTCCTGACGTATTTTGTGGACACAGTCTAACCATGTGTCCAAGTTGATTACATATAAAACATTGCTTCTTTTGGGGATATGATCTAGCCTTATGCCCAATTTAATTACATGTATTACACTATTTCTTTTGTGGACTCACATGTTGTACTTATAGGGGAGCAGTCTAAACCTCACGAGCCTGAATCACAACATTAATCTGTGCATTCAACCCTGTCTTGATGTCCACTTGTTATTGTTGCAACTCTTGCAACATGATATTTTGTTGTTGCTGTAACCTTTGCAACATGTCAACCACGATGGAGGTTATATCCTGGGCAGTCACAATCAGTGGAGTAGGAGGAGCACCAGGCACAGTATTATCAGGCACTGCTTCCGTTTCAGGCTCAAGAGAAGGTGATCGATTAGCAGTGGATCTAGTAACACAGCATTGCCTTTTCGGTGGGCTTTCCTTGGTGCCATAGGAGATTCCTGTTTTAAGAAGATACAATTAACTCCATCCAAATTTGCACCATCTAGACCAAATTTATACATGCATAGAAATTAAATTGGCTCTCCATGCATGCATAAAAATTCAACCCATTCGGGAAAATTTTATCTCCACCTCCTCTAGAGTATATTTCCTAAGATCTCAGGTTGTTTTGTTTGTCTCTAATTGTTATGAACTTGCACCTTAAATGTCTTCCTTATAGGAGTAGATCATAAGGGAAGACTTGTAAGTTGTCTCGAGTTCTTCAACTATGGAATGATCTCAATAATAGAACTCTATGTGCTAATGTTTTTCCTCACTTTTAGCCTTTGAAAATGATAACTAATAGTCACTTAATTGTTTACTTAATAGGCCATAATTAGGGCATTTATGAAGGTGATTATCAATCCTAAACTAGGTAGGAGTATAATCAAATTTGGGAAGGGAATATGACCAAACGTACATGTTTTTCTTCTATAGTTAATTACTGGTTCCTACCGGTAGTTACCGGATCATGGGATTGTTCGGTGAAAACCATCTGGTAGACAATCGACTAACGAGTAAGGTTACTGGAAGGCATTCAATAGTTATCATCAGGTGCCGGTTGTTACCGGATCGCCTCTGTCGGTCTTGTTCTGATAGATTTTTTTATCATAGAGTTGTACTGAAAATTACTAGATCCTACCAGTAGTTTCCACCAGGGTTCTGTTGGCATGGGTCTGATGGATTTTTTGGTCCCAGAACTGAACCGGTAATTACCGCTTCCTACAGTTAATTTCCGCCAAGACTCTGTTTTCTGGCCTAACTGACTACATTTATTCAAACATACATAACTTTCTCATACAAGGTCCAATTGACCTGATTCAAGTTGTGATGGTTTCATAACTCAGTGGTATACATTTTTTCTGTTGGACTTGATTTCAAAATCCATCATTTATTATGACTAAAATACCCTTGAGTAAGAGCCTTACTGTTATCTCTGCAAAGTATTGTGTCTTAGCTTGTTTCTTTTCTTTCTTGTTTTTTGAAAATTTTTTCCTTTTTCCTAAGGTGTAAGACTTATGTTATTATTAATGGAATTATTTGTTTTATTGGTTTCTACACTCAATTTGTCCCCTATGTGTGAATATTGAGTTATGTACTTATCTTCAAGCTTTTATTCATAGCCTAATTACCAACATACTTAGCATTTCATAAGTTTATAACTTAAAGTAGATATCACGCTCTGATACCACTCATTTTCACACCCCACCTCCACTCACCTGAAGGTTGGTGAAATGGACACACACATGTCCACAATCCATTAGGATGTACGATGTAGTACTTTAAGTTCATAATGGTATGAAATAATTCTACGATCACATAGATAATAAAATTAAAATTTACACAACTAGTGATGTTTAATGATATTTAACATATTTACCAAAAGAAGGTTTTCATAACAGAAACATAATTACAGTTATGCCCCTAGGGCTACATCTGATATGTAAATAAAAGAAATAAAATAGAAGATGATACTCTCATCCTCAACATGCTCCGAATGCACAATCATCACATACACAACCGTCCTCGTGCATAGCTAGCTCCTCATCCCAGAGGTCACCTCCGTAGAGAACTGACTTCTCAACCACAGACTTCGAATGGTTGCCTGAATCAACATCTTAAAGGGAGTAACAATGGGATTGAGCTTCCCCGAAGCCCAATGAGGGGTACACAAACATTCACAAACAATTATACATACAAGAATAGAGATTAACAAGATTAAATGAATACAATTGTAATGCAACATAAAGGAACAACAAAGATTAAATAAATGCAAATATGATTCAGATTATATTATACAAGCCTATCATCAAAACTAATTTAAAATATGGGTTTGGGTGCTACTGCAACATAGGGATATCCCTGATCCCAGGATCAAGTACATAGGTCACCTAGTGATATACTAAAGTTACTAGTCAGGAGCTTACAGGTCCCGGGATCATGTACATTGGTCACCTAGCAAACCCCTAATGAATAATCCCTCGCTACACCATGGTCCAGGGATCAAGTGTATTGGTCACCTGTGTTGTAAGACAATCATAGTCCTGGGATTATGCACATCGGTCACTCGTGTTGTGTGATAACCAGTACCTCACCCCCAATTGGCAAGGGGTGTAGCATTTGGTTATTTTCCTAACCCGATGCATTCTATCATGATACGAGTCATAATACAAATACACTATGATCATGCTTGGGGATATAGTACCGGAATCTTCCACAACCTCAGCCATATTACACCCACAACCATGACCACACGCCTCTCACCCTATTGGCATGCAATACCAGAATGTCCCACAACCTCGGTAATTGGAATGTCCCACAATCTCGGTCGCGTTGCATCCCAATCAAACACACACACATACATTCACAACTCATAACATTAGGCAACATACACATTCACTTAAAGAACAGATTTATAATATATACAAATGACATGCTCATTCACGTGTGCATCATAACATAAACATTCTATAAAAAAATCACACAAAATCCCATCACCTGGAGTCCTAGATGATGGTGGACAGTTGATGGTCTGGTGTCACGTTGTCTCGTCACTTCTTGGTTCTACTCCTCGGATACATAGGGTTTTTAAGCAAATTAGTCAACCATAGGGAGGTTTGACCCTAGGGTACATGTCCTAACTTCATTTCCTATTTTCCTTTTCTTTGAATCGTTCTCAAGTTGGGGGTTTTGGGATTATAAGGTTGATTTATATGTGGGGAATGTTTACCCACATCAATTAACTTATATTTTGTGTGTTTAGTGGGTTAGTTAATCTAGGTTTAATCTAGGTTTTCACAATGTACCAAAAATCCCCAAAGTTCAAGTCTAGGTTAAGCTAAAATTTGGGAAATTCGATTGAGGGTTTATGTGGTGACTACCAATGGATTATGTGACCACCCCAATCCACTACACATGCATTAATTTCATTTTCTCCAACCCAATTTTGGGTTTGAATGATTGATTGTAAAAGATTTGGGCAAGGTTCACCATTTCTAGGGTTTAGTTACCCAAATTAGGGGTTTGAGATGGGAATTTCATAAAGGAAAGTTCATAGACTTAAATTGAGCCACCAACCTTGTTAGGGTAAATCTCCTACACCAAATACCCCTCCCAATTGGTGGTCTTGACAAGTGGGAAGGTGGGTTTTAGAAAATTTAGGCAATTTCTCCATCTTTAGGTTTTGTGTTGCCCAAATTGGGGGTTTTTTATGAGGCATTTCATATGGAAAGTTTCCCACACTCAATGTGAGCGGTTAACTTGCTTGATTAGGTCCCTCACACTGAAATCCCCCATTTAATTTGTAGAATGGGTAGGTGGATAGAGGGATTTAGGTTAGGGTCTCCACAACCTAGCTTAGGTCAAGAATGGGGTAGGAGAGAGAGAAAGAGGTAGCTACATTGTAAGTAAAGAAAAAGAACTCACCTTAACTTGGTAGGTGATCCCTTTGCTCCTCCCTTGCTCTCCTTCTCCTTCACCTTCTCTTGTTCTAATTTGGTAGGTATAGAAAGAAATGTGTAAGAGGTTCTATTTATAGCCACTTAAGTTGCCTAGGGGCTGTTTGGAAAAATAAAGAGTTTTCACTCATTACTGGGTTAACCCCTCACTTGGCACTAATGGGTCCACCTTGAGGTGTCCCGGTATATTAATCCATTCCCCAATAGGTTGTCTTAACTATTGGGAGTGATTTGAGGTACACAGGTGTGAGGGCCCGGGTCCCACGGCCAAATAACCCGATTTTTGGCCAGTACTCTCACTAAAGGGTGTTTATTGGCTGTTATCCATCAGCTGGTGAAGGCTAAAATAGTCCCCTATGAGTAGAAATAGATCCTTATGTTGAGTGGGGCCCTCCCAAGGAGTTTTCAGTGTGTGGATCCCACCTCCTTGGTACATTTCACTATTGAGGTTCAATGAAATTCTCTTCAATGGCAGAGTACTTACCCCTTAGTGATTTGTAGCCCTTCTATGTAATGAGCCGAAAAAATACACAAGTTACTAATGGTTGTCACCTGGGTTGCATTACCTATGTCCAAAAGTTAAAATTGGCCCAGGTTTTTTGGCACGGGTGTAACACTAGGTGATGCTTTATCAGCTTTATTTTTTTTTGTTAAAGGTCAAAAATTTTATTGAGAAATAAGAAAAAAACACTAACAAAAATATAATGATTTAAAATCCCCCACCTTTGCCATTGCCATCAGTAGAGGAAGATAAATCTAAGAACAACTAAAACGAAATCTAAGTCTTACATTAGCATCATTAGCAAGCTCACAAATGATGCGAGGTGAAAAAGAAATATTTAAAGTGCATTCTCCAGTTTTTGCCGCCTCTCTAGCAAGAAAGGCAACCACTCCATTTGCTTCACGAAAGCAATGAGAAATCTTCCAAGATATTGAAGCTAAGAAATCCTGACATATTACCCAATCCTTCTAAGCATACCAAGGAATGGGTCGAGATTGAATTGCCACGACTACTGCCATGGAGTCAGATTCAATCTAAAGAGATTCGACCTTCAATTCTTTAGCCAAAATAATTCCTTCAAGAAGAGCACTGAATTTTGCAAAATAGTTCATCTGAACTCCCAAAAATTTCTGAAATGATCTCACACAGGAACCTCTATGATCTCTTAGCACACCACCTGCAACAGCTTGGCTTGGATTACCCAGAGAACATCCATCTACATTTAATTTGGTCCATCCCACCATTGGTTTACACCAGAACACCTAGATGCTTTATCAGCTTTAATTCTTCTTTATCCTGTTGAATTTATGTTGTTTTGTTATTGCAGTAGTCATATTAAAGAGGAGATAATTAGGTAAATCTTGTATGTGCTCTCTCTCTCTCTCTCTCTCTCTCTCTCTCTAGGTTCCATCTCCACTTCATGACATTTCTTCAATTAAGCCAATGTGTCAACATTGTTCCTGGATCAATGATTCAATGTACACTACATAGAGGTCTAAGCATCTGGTTGCCTTGCGTCTAGGCCCCCCTCCAATGCCTTGGGCTGCCTAAACGCCATGACAACTATGCTACATTTTCATGTTTTTTTCCTGCATATTTCCCGAGGCTCCGTCTGGTTGGATGTGTCAAGGAAGGAAAATGAAATCTTGTACATAACTTCCTGTAACCCCAGAATTGAAAAAAAATCTCATACATCCCTCACTTTCATAAGAAAATTTGTAAAAAATCTATTTTGATAGAAGGGAATCATTAAATGATGATGTCAACAATTTACTATTATCTAAATGGCCAAATTACCCTTGGCTGTATATGTGAAATTATTGTTATACCTTTCACTTTAACACCCCCAAATTGGTAAAGTCGGTTGCTTTTTTCCAACCTAAACCTCCATCTCATCCCTGCTCTTGCTCCCACTACCTACCAAGAAGAAAAGAAGAAGAAATTATTGAAGAAGAAGACTGCTCCATCTCTACTCTGCTCGTGCTTTTGCTCCTGCTCCGACTACCTCCTCTTACTGTGATATTCTGATCACCGCTTGCTCAAAGAATACAAAGTAGGATGGCCATCTCAACTCCCAACTATCATGCGTGGTGATGGCGGTTTTATATGTACACAAATTTATGCCCCAACGGCCCAATCTCTGAATTTTTTTTTTTGCTAGAAATTCTCAAACTTTATTAAAAATTTAAAAATGGGTATTACATCAAACCATAGTAAGGAAATATCCACATAGATTGCAAAAATCGACCACTAATCCCACTCCTCCACCTGTGGCATTGCCATCAACAGAGGAGATGGAACTAGTTAAATCTATATCTTGGTCTACCTATAGCATCATGTTCAATTTCCTACTTTAAAATCACCCTCAGATTTTCAACTGCATTCCTAACATCCTCCAGGATTCTGATCATCTTATGCTTGATGCAATGCCCTCGGACATTGAGATCAAGGGTGCGGTATGGGAACTAGATCTGGACAGCTCCCCTGGCCCGGATGGCTTCCCAGGTTCTTTTTTAAGGAAATGTTGGGTCATCATCAATACTGATGTCTGCAGGGCTGTCAAGGGATTTTTCTCCTCAGGTATTCTCCCGAATGGAATTAATAATAGAGATGTTAATGGAAATACTCCCGGACCTGAAATCCTAGAAACCCTCGCACGGGAGGGAAGGAGGTCCAATTTTGGCTTTTTATATGTGAAGGAATCTGATCAAGATGACCATACAGATGGATAGTTCTCAGAAATATGATTCCAACGATATATGGTACGTCAAAATCGGACCATCGGATTGCCCATAATCTTCCCTAGAAATCACATTTTTTTTGCGTGCATGTCGTTTACACAGACTAACCAGCCAGCCAACCAACCAGCTAACCTAGCCAGCCAGCCAGCTAGCCAGCAGCAAGCCACCAGCCACCAGCTAGCCAGCTAGCTAGCTAAGCCAACCAGCCATCTAGCCCAGCCAGCCTGCATGCCCTTGTGCATGCTGCGTGCCCCCGTCGCACACTATGCGCCCCCATCGCACAACATGGGTGCCCCCGCCGCACAGCATGAGCGCTCCTGCCGCACGTATGGGCTCACCCGCCTCACAGCATGCGTTCTGTTGCTGTATGGCTGTGCACACCTTGCTTGCATCGTGTGCATGTTGCCTACATACCCATGCATTCGCGAACCCGTGACATCACTCGCACTACCTACCTAAACTTTCTCCTCCTGCTTTTTCGAAAATTACCTTTTCCGGCTAAACTTTCTATCTCCTCCCGCTTTTTCAAAAATTTCCTTTTCTGGCTAAACTTTCTCTCTCCTCCTGCTTTTTCAAAAACTACATTTTCTGACTAAACTTTCTCTCTCCTCTCGCTTTTTTGAAAATCTCCTTTTCCGGCTAAACTTCTCTCTCCTCCCGCTTTTCTGAAAATCACCTTTTTGGCTAAACTTTCTCTCTCCTCCTGCTTTTCCAAAAATCGTATTTTTTGGTTAAACCTTCTCTTTCCTCCCGGTTTTTCAAAAACTACCTTTTTTGACTAAAATTTATCTCTCTTTCCATTTTTTGAAAACCCCCTTTTACCCACTAGACAAAAGTCCTCTCCACCCATTTTTTGCCTTTAACTCCCCCCTTTACCCATTGGAGAAAAATCCTATCCCCTCAATTTAGGTAAGGGCTCTCCTTTCGTCTACTAGATAAAGGGATTCCCCTCTCCTTTTTGTCTGGAAAAAAACTATAAATACCCCCCTTCCTTAGAAAAAAGAGACCAAGACTAGAATTCCCTTTCTCTCTTTCATAGTGAAATTTTCCTCTCCTCCCCCTCTTGATTTTCGTCTGATCTTCAGAGCGATCTACGTTAAGATCCGAAAACTCATTCAGATCTTTGAAGTGTTCTTTTGGATCTTGAAGATCTTCAATCCAAATTCTTAGTTAGATCCAATTTTTAGCCAAAAACAGTATGTTCTCGAGCCACCTCCCTTGAGTGTTCTTGAGTGTTCTCGAGCGTTCTTGAGCGTTCCTAATATAGAAATCCCCCCTTTTGAGATTCTTCGGGTCTACGAAGAGATCTTTGTTAAGATCTAAAACTCTATTTTGATCTTCAAAGTGTTCTTCGGGACTTTGAAGTTCTTCAATCCATTTTTAGGCCAGCCCATTTCTTTTCAGAAATAGCCGTTCCTAGCCTAACCCCTGTCCAAGTATCCCTGGAATCTTTCTAGAAATAGCCATTCCCAGCGGAAGCTCAGTCGAAGTGCCACCTTAGCCTAGCCCTCCCTTGGCCCATCCCCAGCGGAAGCTCTATCGGAGTGCCACCTCATCCTAAATTAGGAAATAGCCTTCCCTAGTCGAAGCTCTACCGGAGTGCCACCTCATCCCAAGCCCAGAAATAGCCTTCTCTAACTGAAGCTTTGTCAGAATCCAAATCCAGAAATAGCCTTCCCCACCTGAAGCTCTGTCCGAATCCCAATCTGACAGTTACCGTTCCTAGCCGAAATGTTATCCGAATACCATCACAATCAACATCTATCAAGAAAGGAAGTTGGAGGTCAAGACCATCTTCCCTTGAGCCAGGAGAATCCGAAAGACAGTCCGAGCAGGTACTAATCAGGGGCCCACCCCTCTTGACCCAAAATAGGGGTTAAGTTCAGGTATAATTTCTCAACTAACTTGTCATAATGTAGACTTTATACAGACCTTGTTTTAGTGTATATAGTAGTTTGAATTCAATTAATGTATATATGTGTGATAACTTAGCCATACATGTGGAATAGTAATAATTGTGAAAAATGTTCGATCTCAGGCATCTAGCAAGAAGACTAGTTGAACTAGGCAGATTGGGTGCTTAACACCTTCCTAACTCTGTAACCTGACACTTACCCTAAATCTCTTAGACCAGACCAAATTTCGGGCCCTTTTCTTAGGAATCGGGCCACCCTTAGGTCCTAGGCCCATAACCCTAGGTGACAACTCCAAACCCCATTTGTATGGTCCCGATCCCCAAATTGGACCATCATCAAATCCCCGTCTCAAATGACGATACGATGGTGTGGGACCCGCAAGCAAAGCACACATGACACGAACCCTTCCCCTCATATGAAAGAGAAAGAGAGAGGAGAGAGGTCGAAATGCAAGTCCTTTCCCCCCAAGGGAAGAGAGATATCTCTCATCAATTTTCAGCCGCTACCCTCACAGTGGCGACTCCACTGGGGATAAATGTCAAGCTTCCGATACTAGATGCTACCTTTAAATGCAAGAACATTTTCTACCACATTTGTTCGAAAACATATTTAGCTAACCCCATGTTTATAATTGTATTCATTAACTGTATCATGCATCGTGCTTGAAGAGAAATCATTTGGTGAGCGACTCCCTATCATGCCGACATCCTCAAGGAGGTCAGTGCATATCATGGAGAGTACTCTAAGAGCAAATGATACCTGCTTTCTATACAAGAATGAAAGGTATTGTCAAACGGTGAGGATGTTGTATTTGTGCCAACACCCTCAGGGAGGTCCGTGCACTTTATAACATTCTGAGATAAAATGCGTTATCAAATGATGAGGATGTTCATATTTGTGCTAGCACCCTCGGGGAGGTCCAAGCACTTTATGACATTCTAAGATTGAATGATGGTTACCCTATATTACACTTTTGCACACAATGACTCACGGTTCTACAACCCCGTGGACAATTGTTTAACCTCGTGTGTAGTCACGAGTAATGGGCAAGAAAGTCACCCCCTTAATCTCGTACCTACGTGTATATCAAAAGGATCATGTACCTTGCGTATATAGATCTTGTCAAGGAAGCCTTGACGGTCCTATTGCATCCATCGCATGCTTGCATTATGTAGAAATAGATGAAGAAGCTAGAAGTGTCACAAACTAACTGTAGGACTTGTTTGCGATCTTGAAAAAGAATGTTCCTATATTATATTCCTGTTGTAATGAATTGCTTTTCTAAGTGGGTTTTGGATAGAAGGTGTCCCTCCTCCTTAAGGAAAAGGTCCAGATACGTGACTTAGGGGCAATCCCATCAGAGTCACATTAAGTCCTGAGAATTCCCAAGAAATCAGGAGAAATGATATTTAGTGGGAAAAAGAGCAAGGAAAGCATGACTTTATTATATGAAATATCTTATGGGATCATTCTTGATAAGCCATTTATATGAATCTCTAGATTATGACATTGAGTGGACTAGGGGCATTAACCCCTATCCACTCACTATAATTAAGCAGACTAACTTTGGATGGATCATTGGTTGTTAATCTAGTGAATGTGTGAACAAGGGGTTGGGAATTCAAGAATCCTAAAATAAACCACTTTTTGTTCAAGCACAATTTCACACCTCAAGTATTCTCCGCGGTCCTTTTGGACATGTCAGGATAATCGGTTGACTCACTTAAGTCTAGTATCACTTCCATCATCTCTCTGAGATTGTCTACCACCAAGTGATTACAACCCAGTTCACATGGACCCACCCAATATGGAGCATCGGAACAAGCGTGGGTCCACCCAGTAGAGACATTGCAAGCTGACGTTGCTGAAGTCAAGAATGGATTAATTCAAGTGTTGCACTTGTTATGGAAACTACCCAGGACCGCTCTCGGGGTTGACACAACTCCTCCTGTAGTAGAGCCAGAACTAACTAGGCATACAGATCATCAAGGGACTTCCTTTGGGGATTTCCTTTTGATTGTAATTAATGCTGAAGAAGAGGAATTTGTGTTACAAATTCAAAAGGAGCCTCCAGAGATAGAGAGGGAAAGGAAAATGAGGGAACAATTGGAGAAGCTTGAGGATATGATCCAAGCAAGGAAAAGTTAGGAGAGTCATAGAGTAGGTTCTGGTAAGATGAGCTTCTTTTTTGGGGTAAGAATCCCTGAAAAGTTCAAGTATCAAACCGACAGATTTGATGGGTCAAGGGATCCTAAGGCTCGTTTGGAGGTATTCCTCAGTATCATGAAGATATGGCAAATTACTGACAATCAGATGAGGCAGGTATTCATGTCAACATTATCAGAATCGAAACTAAGGTGGGTCACACAGTTGGAACCCATACGAACATAAGATTGGGCGGTAGCAGTAAAAGTCTTCACTAAATAGTATCCCCACAACACTGAATTAGATAAGGAACGTTGAGAGCTTATAACCTTGAGACAACAACCTAGGGAAGGGTTTACCACTTTCTTAACAAGGTTCAGAAACAAGGCCGCCAAGATGGCAGATCGACCTTCTAAAGCAGATAAAATGGAAATGTTGATTGAGAACTTGTCAAAGCCTTATTATGATGTTCTCTACTATCAATATCTGTAGACTTTTGATGCCCTAGTAGTCACTGGTACACGTGTGGAGAACAAAATTCTGAGAGAAGCCCAGTATCAAGGATCTTCCCAAGATACAGGGAAGGACACCAGAATCAGACGTGGAAAGAATCCTAAAACCAATATGATGGGTGCAATCCAACAGTCAATATCATCTGCGACCACTTCACCTTCACAGCTGTTTGT
This sequence comes from Macadamia integrifolia, assembly GCF_013358625.1. NCBI lineage: Eukaryota > Viridiplantae > Streptophyta > Magnoliopsida > Proteales > Proteaceae > Macadamia > Macadamia integrifolia. The sequence continues at coordinate 3,395 of NW_024868667.1, read as the reverse complement.
AATATGATTAAATGCTCCCTCCTAGAGGGCCCCGCATCCAAGAAGGTAGTTTTCTGATTTGGGAATGCCTGTAACTGCAGCATATGAGAAGTTAAAGAAACAGGGATTGCTAGGTCAGTGACCCCAAGAGTAATCAGTAACCCTCCCCCGCCTTGGTACAAAGATTGTGAGTATTATGCTTACCATACTCGGAAAGGACATACTACTGAAAGATGCCTAGCTTTACAGCATGCAGTTTAAGATTTGATAGACAATGGGACTATTGAAGTCGAGGCCAAACATTCTCCCAATGGTATTACCAACCCACTCCCTAATAATGCAACATTCAGTGTATTGGAGCAAGAATCAACAAAAAGTGACCCCACTCAACTCATGAAGCTGTGGGCTCGAAGAAATCACTTAAATTTCATGGGAGGTAGGACCAAGGTCAAGAAAACCAATAGGAAAGAAAAGCCATTAGGAGAAGAGTTAGAAGATGAGGATCAGATGCTCGCCTTCCCTCCTTCATCACCGACCCCATAAGAGGAATTCACCATCTTGTAGACACCGAATTTTGTCACCCCCCGGCAATGATGACAATATGAAGGATTACATGTTGGATATTTTAGACTTGGAGAATTTTCAAACTTGGAGTAGAAAATCACCATTTTTTCCTATAAACTTTCAAGAGAAAATGTTTTCAAAAATTAGAATTTGATGTTGTGGATTATTGTTGTTTGTCCCCTCAAGTCGGACATTACACTTTGATGCGAGAACTATGCGAATCGACGCTCAATTCTCTCTTTCATTATATGATCCGGGTCCCTACTTTATGCATATTTTCGTAAAGGTTCCCGGTCGAGACTACAATCATGTCTCACATCATTGGATAGTGCTCGGACTGAGCTTTCTAACGACATACTACACTTCGAATTCCGACAAACGGTTTGAAAGATATGACCCCCGAAAGTTAACTCCAAAGTTCGGTATCAAATTCCATTCCGAGCAATCAAAGGGTGCCACATGGCGCCCAAACCCCTTTGTCCAAAAGCAAGCCTTTTTGGACAATTCTCTCTAGTTTTTTAGTCCCACATCGAAAATATGAGAGAATTGTCCCAAGTCCCAAGGCTATAAGAATAGCCCTTCCCCTCTTCCAAAAGGGAGGAAAAGAATTTGAGAGAAGGAATATGGCCCCATCAAGGTTTTTGCTAATTTCCTCTCTCTAAAAAAGAATTCCTCCAAGTAAAAATTTTTGAATGTGTAATCCTCCTTGAGCCGGGAGACCTAGTCCGGTTTGGTTCAATTTCGGGCTTGAAGCACAAGGGTTATCTCCCCTTGTTTCTTGATTAAAGCCGGGTTAAGGTATTTATTTATTTATTTTTCTTCCAATAGCGATTTAGAATTAGTTTAATTAATATATTAGTTTCTAATTCATTAATAATTGGTTTATTTAGATTAATTATGTTTAATTAGTTTCAGTTTGGTTCAATACGGTTTATTAGATGTGAATTGATTTATTCCGGTCCAATTAAGGGTATTTAGGTTTAATTGATTCTTTTAGATTAGTTAGGCTTAATTGTTTTTTATTTTTTTAACATGTTTACCTTTGATTTTTTAACATGTTTACCATCAGCAAAACACCAGATTTAACCTTCCACAAACGACCTTCTCAACTGCCAATCAGGATATGGTATGTAGATACAAAAAACTGGTCTAGGCTTAGGACATATCATCATGAGAGAAATGTAGTGCTTCTGTCAAACATGGCTGTGTAGATTCCCTTGTTAAACCTTGAGTCTAGGTACGATGTCATATTTGTGTTAGATATGGAGCATTGTTGAACTTCCAACATAGCCTAACAGGTAACCCCAGTCTGGCCTTTGAAGAGAGACTCGTCCTTTCTAGGCTATCCTAATCCACCGGATATGGTGGGTGGGTGGGTTAAGGTAGGATACAGAAGATACAATCAGCATCAGGGAGGAACAAGGTGGATAGAGGCCTTTGTTATATTTCAATGGTAAAACAATCTATATTTGTGTCTGTCTAGTTTTGAGGCTTTTGTGGAATCTTGAGTTTCTTAAGAGAACTGCAAGAAACTAAAATAGGCAATTGATTCATAAAAGGTGCTTATCAGGATGTCTAATTCTTGTCTAGTATCTAGGGTTGGAGGGTATGATGAATACTACGCATTATGGCTTGAGAGAATCAAAGTTGGAATAGAAACTTAGTACTATAATATTAGGGAAAAAATTTACAAGATGAGATTTAGGAAAAAACTTAGCAGACTAATGAAGGCGTGTTTAAATTGAATTGTTCTGCAGGTTGCATTATTAGTGTTGTTCGTCATTAAATTTCATGTATTTTCTAGTGGCCTTTACTTCTGGGATCTTCCTTCCATGTCTTGAACCTTCTCTCTTCTTTAAATAACCCATGTAGGACTGGTTTGGGTTGATTGGTCCAGATTTGAAGTTTTTTGGTTCAAAATCTGGTTGAGCCAACCTTATCTAGTCTAATCGTGGGTTGTTTAGGGGACACTTGTTTTTAGGATGTTTAAGTCAACTAAGGACTCTCCCAACCTAGCCTACTGTTGGAAGAGGTTGCCTTGTTAGTTTATGTTGTTTAATTCATAGTAATTAAGTCTCCTAGTGGTCTGTTTATTTCTTCTTCTTTTTTTAATCTTTATAAATACAATGTAACAGGGCACGAGCCCCCACCAATTAGAATGAATGGAATAGTATTTGGTAGGTTTTGTCTCTCACCTCTCTCCCCTTCCCCTTTTCCACATCGATTCCCTCTCTTCTCCCTTTATTCTCTTCTTTCCCATGATGTGGATCTCAGATTCCAGCCCGGGTGTGGCCACAAAAACAAGGCCCCAACGAACAGTCAGTTCCAAGAAGTAATTTCCTTCAGATCTGGTGGGTCCCATAGCCAGCTCGCAAGGAAAAGATTAAGGAGAATATTTGGTGGGACTCATTAGCCTTGCATGGGAATACTTCGGACTACAAGAGGTGGATTTGCATAGAGGAGAAGGAGAGCTACCGTTGAGATCTTTGGTTTCCATTTCTGTATTACAAATTTTGTTAGATTTTATTATTATTTCAGTTACTAATTAGACGTAGCACTAATTAGGTTTCAGTTACTACTTATATTAAGTTATTTCCTTCTTTATTTGAATAACGTATTGTACAAGGTAGTCCCCACCCACTCCTTTCCTTTTTGTGTTATTGCCAATCAACGCTATTTATTTGTAAGAGCCTTATAGCTCTAGAAACGAATTAGTGTATCCGGTGCACGAGGCTCCCACATGTGCAGGGTCTAGGGGCCGAGAACTACACAACCTTACCCCAAGAACATCGAGAGGCCGTTTCGACCGCTTGACACCAGGTTGCAACATTCGTACCTTTACCATTGAACCA
>NW_024868666.1:22871-73310 GCF_013358625.1 Macadamia integrifolia | reverse complement strand
AACAAAGCCTCATACCACTACTCGGTACTACATATATTCAATCTTAGGGCATAGTGGCATGCGCCATGTTAACTCTTGGATTGATCCAACATTTGGAGAATTTCTAAGTGGCTAATGTAAATGTACATTAAGCTAGACCGCAAGTGGAAGAATAGAACCAAAGGCTTAGATCGTCGATTTTTTTGTAGGAGAGAATGTTTGGCAATTTGGCTGAGATAGGGGTTCGTGAGGATGATGAAGATGACGGCGGCGATAGGGAGTCACCGGATCATGGTCCAGTGACTCATGTGACTGATTCTCAAGGGCTTGGAAAGGAGAACCCTGCCCCTAAGTGTTCCTATGTAAGTTGCCTCACTCTAAGCTAACTTAGGCGGGGAACATTAGACGTGTTGTGATTCCTCAAAAGGATTATGAAGCAAAGAGGCAAGTCAATCGGTTTGCTTTAATTGGTCCAATCAATTTTTGTTTGATCTCGCTGGATGATCTTCGACAGGAAATGCTTGAGAAGTGGAATATGAGTCAAGGCATGATTGTGCATCCTTTAAAGAAAGTTATCTGATTTTTCAATTCTAGTGTGAAGGAGAAAAGGTTGTTGTACGGCGACATAGCTCTCCCCAGATTGGGAACCAACTTATTTTCTTTCAGCATTGGAAGCCTGATTTTAACATTCATGAGAAGCAGTCATAGACAAAGCTTGTCTAGGTTAGGTTTCCTAACCTCCCACTCGAATACTGTTATAAGAACATACTTTCGTTGATTGCCAAAGCATTGTGATGTCTGGTGGTGCTGGATCATAGAACTCTTTAGGGTTTATTCGGATATTTTGTAAGATTTTTGGTGGAAGTGGATGCTTAAAATGCTGCTCCGCTAGTTGACGAGGCACAAGTGGAAAGGATGGAGCGAGGTCCCATTAAAGTATTTTGGTTTCATCAAAAAATGATTTACGAGGATAGGAGTGATACATGCAGCTATTGTAAGGGGTTTGGTCATTAAGTCGTGAACTGCAAATTGAAGAAAATTGAAGATGCTAAGCAAGGTGCTCAGGATATGGCAGTGGGGGTGCTAGGTGTAGTTTACGTGGAAGATGGAGTTGACTCAGGTAGGGTTGACTCACCTAGGAAAAAAAATCCTAGTTTGGGAAGGTCTCCCCAATATTTTTCTTCCTTAATTCCCACGGAAACTAGACCTCCTCATGATGCGACTTTGGAGGGGGGGATCCAAATCATTTTGGATTGTCCTATTTCTGCTCCAACAATCTTGGGGGAGAATAATGAGAATGTGTTAAAGGATAACTTAAATTGAGAATCTCCAAAGGTAGAAGGCATGGGTTCTATCTGTACGTTGAGTTCTAGTTCTGAAAACCTGGATTCTTCTACCAAAGACTATGAGATTGAAGGGCTCGAACAGGAATAAATCATTGCTATTTCCTCCAATCTCGAGCCTTTGTCAATGGTTGGTGATGCCACCCAGGGGTCTATTAAGACATTCTTCTTGTCCAAGAAGGATTGTATCTTGTCAGGAATTGGGGTGTGGTGGAGCTACTGTAAGAGGGGAGTGAGTTACGCCAATTGACCACGTGGGCACTCCTACTATGGTTGAGGTATAGTTTCAAAGATGTCGGATGTACTAGGTCGCAACAGTCCCATTTGTTTGATGGGATTTTAGTGGGAAGGGAATAAAGGTGTTGGCTTCTACTTAACGTTCTTCACATATCAGTCAATTATACTATTATTAGCCAATCTCTCATATTAGCTTCTCATTATTGGTCAAACTAACCATAATGAGGTGTAAACAAAAGGTGAAGGTGATGTAGTGAAGATTTCTTTAAGAATTTTTGGATTGGTTGGATCGATAGAAGTCCACTCTATCAGGATGAAGATACTAATTTTATGCAACTTTTGAGGGCCATAAATTTTTAACAAGCAGAGTTTCAAGATCTATAATTCCAATGTTCAAATGGTTTCAATGTTCTACGACACTTTGATGGCCCAAATGATGAGTTAGGGGACCATCCAGATTGGGGGCAAATTTACACTTTTAAGGGGTATGTCAAGCCTCTAAAGTTTTGTGCATGTTTAGGAATATTAGTTTTCTCTTTTATTTTCCTTTTTATTATGTTTCCTACTTTATTTTAGTTTCATTTTTCTTTATAATATGACCTTATATCAAGGTCATTACAAAATAAAGACATCTTGAGGTTTATAACCAAAATTTGTATTATTTTCTATTCTTCCCTGTTGGAATTAAGATTTTTTTAGCCTTGTAGATTGGAGAGTTCACAATGATAGAACAACATCTAGCCCCAATATTTTCTACTGCATCAAATGGTATCAAAGCTTTTCAGCAAGCTAGTATATAATGGTGGAGACGAAGTACCTTGCCCAACCAGAGCCAACATGGAGTGGTGTCTCTCAAAGCATCATTGGATGTTCAGCAAAAGGCCATAGAGCATGGATAATCGACATATCTATATTATTATTATTACTAATTAGAGACTCAACAAAAATCAAGATGATGGTGAGCATAACTGTGTTGAAGCTCTTAACCTAGGCCGACCTAATGTTCATCGAGGTCTTTTTTTTTTTCGCTAAAAGGTCGATTGTATTAGAAGATAAAAAAGGATGTACAAAAAGGGAAAAGAAACAATAAAATTACAAGACCCAAAAAAAGAAAACTAGCCTGAACCCCCACCTTCGGCATGGCCATCAGCAGGGGATAGACCAGATCTAATAGAATCTGAATCTTGCTCTTTCTTGAGCATCTAAAAGTAAATCCTCGTGAAGCATAGACATCCAATTATGAGGAGCCACAGAGGATTCAGACCTTGCAGCATTCTTGGCTAAGTAATTTGCAATCAGATTGGCTTCCCTAAAGCAATGTGTTATCTTCCATGAAATAGACAAGAGAAAAGGCTGAAGGTAAAACCATCGTTGCATAACAAACCATGGAACAACGCTAAGCTGAATCACATTCAATCCAAAGATGAGAGAGGCCAAGGTCCCTAGCTTCCTCCAAACCTGTGATCAGCGCAAGAAATTCTGCCTCAAAGTTAGTGCAGATACCAAGGAAGAAACTAAATAATGAGACCACTCTAGCCGATTCATCTCTGAAAACTCCCCCAGAACCTGCTTTCCCTGGATTTCTGAGAAAACAACCATCAATATTTAGCTTAATCCACATCCAATCAAGTTGACACCAAAAGACTTCCAACAACCTCTCAGCTTTTGGGAGAGGAACAGAGATGGCCAGCTTTCTCGAGCTAATCAAATCTGCCACAGAAGAGATTCTTCCTTTGAAGTTGGGAGAGAGTAACTTGAGGTTGTTCAACATAAAGGAGAAGACGACTTGGGGACTTCTGGACACACCTTTAAATCTGCGAGAGTTCCTTTTTAACCAAATAAAGTAAGGAATAAGAGTAAAACCAGCAGACCATGCTCCTTTTAGGCCAATAGAATTAGCTTTCTAAGACCACCATTTACCATTGGCAACCCAGTCCTCACAGAAAGATCCATTCCAAGAAACACCAAATAGATTGACAAACAAGCTCCATAAATATCTTATGAAATTGCATTCATGAAACAGGTGGAGAAAAGATTCTTTGGAGCCCAAACATAACTCGCATCTAGAGGGAAGGTACACTCCTTTAGCCTTGACCTTATCATCATATGGAATTTTCTTATGAAATAACCTCCAGCCAAAAACTGATTGACGAGGAAGGAGATGAGAGTCCTAAATCAATCTAGACCAGCCCACATTAGGAGAAGAATTCCTTAGCCCCTCCTAAGCTGATTTTGTGGAGAAATTTCCTAAAGGAGAGAGGTACCCAAATGCACACATCTTTCATATTTCCCATTAGGATTGGGAGAGCTATTATATCATCAAATAATTTTTTTAAGAAAATAGAACAAACCTGAGGGAAGACCCAATGATGATCAATGATAAAATCTGCCAGCTTTGTCAAGGATCCTTGAAAGTAAGAGGAGTGAAGAGGTGATTGACTTGCCACTGAACTTGGGCCTAGCCAATGATCTTGCCAAAAAGAAAATTTTCTACCATCACCCACTGTCCGGCACTCATAAGATGAAACAAAATCCCATAATTTTTTAAAACCTTTCCAGATGGAAGATTGCTTGTAACCTTCCTTAAGATAACCATTTGGATGAACAAATCTAGCCCGAAAGAAATTGCTCATCAGAGAATCTTCATGTTTCACCTGCCAAACTAGCTTGCAAAGGCAAGCTTTATTAACATCTCTAAGACGATGAATTCCAAGGCCACCCTCAGACTTTGATATGCAGACAGAGTCCCATTTAACTGATATTTTCTTCACCGAATCAATGTCCCCAGTCCAAATAAAGTTGCGCATCCAATGCTCCACTAATTTGATAACCGAATTTGGCCACCAATATATTGCAAATTTGTGAATAGGCATACCTGCTATCACAGAGCTAACAAGCTCCACTCTACCAGCCATAGAAAGGAGTTTTCCACGCCATCCCTAAAGACGAGATTTTACCTTATCTATCAAAGGAAGCAATCTGTCCCTAGAAACTCTTCCTTTGAAGATCTCCACTCCAAGGTATCTTGTAGGTAAGGAGCAAATTGGGATTCCTGACATATTTTGATGATGCATTCATGAAGATAAAAATGTCGTCAGCAAATAGAAGGTGACTAGGAACTTGAACACCTCTAGGACTAGGGAGGCATTTCAGCTTCCCTTTGTCCATCAATTTTCTCAAACCCCTGCAGAGAACTTCTTCTGCCAAGATGAACAGAATGGGGGAAATAGGATCACCTTGATGAAGAACCCTTTCAACTCCAAAAAAACCAACGGGGCCTCCATTGAGCAATACCGATATCCTAGAGGAGACCAAGATTTGATGTAGCCATTTAATCCAAAGTTCTGAAAAACCAAATTTCCACAGAGTGGCAAATAAAAAATTCCAAGATAGAGTATCAAATGCTTTTTGGATGTCGAGTTTGATACCCATACCTCCACCACGAACAGATGAGTGCATGAGGTTCGCTAACTCACAGGCCAAACCAATATTTGCAGAGATAATCTTCCCTCTTTGAAAAGCTCCTTGTTATGGAGACACCAATCTTGGAAGAAGATCAAAAACTCTAGAAGCCATGATTTTAGAAAGAGTTGTACAAAAAAAATTAGCCATACAAATCGGACGATACTTGTTCAATGAGTTTGCACCTTGAACTTTAGGAATGAGAGTCAAAAAACTATTATTTACCCCTCTAGGCAAATTCTTACTACGGAATAAGCTCTTAACAGCACCACAAAAACTGTTACCCACAATGTCCCAACATTTCCTGAAGAAAGCCCCTGGGAACCCATTTGGACCTGGGGAGTTGTCCGGATCAAGGTCCTAAACTGCCCTTTTGATTTCCTCAGAAGTTGGAATGGAATCTAGCATAGATTGATCCACAACAAAAATCTCCTCTGGCACACAGTCAAGAAGCTCAAAATGGTCTATAGTTGGCTGGCATTTATGAAAGTTTTCATAAAAATCTGATACATGCGAGGATAATTGAAAGCTGTCGATGGTCATTGAGCCATCTTCCCTTTTCAGATTTCTAATCATATTTTTTGCACGATGAACTTTTATAGAAAGATGGAAGAATTTAGAGTTGCGGTCCCCTCTTTTCATCCATCTTATCCTTGCCTTCTCAGACCACAACTTTTCATGGTTCTCCATGACTTTAAGGAGTCTAGTCTTGGCATCTGCTTCTTTAGAAAAAAGCTCCTTATTCATGAATTGATGCTCAATTAAAGATTCGACAACATCAAGCTCTGACTTAGCTATGTCCATTTCCAAATTAAAATTTCGAAAGTCAGTTTTGGCTTAACTCCTGAGAATTAGCTTCAACTTCTTGAGGTTTTGGGCAAGACCTAGTATCGGGCACCCAACCCTAACATCTTTCCACACCTCTTAAACCACCTGAAGGAAATCACTATGGTGCATCCAAAATTTATGGAAACGAAAGGGGATATTATTTGTTTTAGATAGTACCTCAGAGTGGATGAGCAAAGGGGCATGGTCAGATACCGATCGTTGGAGCATTGATTGGGCACAATTATGAAACATGTGAAGCCATTCAGAGTTGAAGAAGCTTCGATTAAGAGTGGCTGAAACATTCCCATGACTCCTATTATTAGACCAGGTGTATTTTCTTCCTTGGGAATGAGAGGATATAAGATCGTAAGAGTCCACCATAGCCTGAAACTCAGCCACTGATCCAATGTTGAATCTGCTAGGGCCATGCTTTTGATGAGATAAAAGCGTAGCATTGAAGTCACCCACCACTAACCAAGGGAGATTCAAAGATGCAGCTAAAACTAAGTTGGCCCAAAGATCCCTTCGCTAAGCTTTAAAGCAACTAGCATTAACCATAGATAGAAGAATAGGTTTCCCTTCCCACAGTAGCGACACCGAGATATGCTGATCAGACAGTTGGAGGATGGTGGGTCTCTGCAACTCATATTTCCAGATCATCCAAATATTTGGATTTTTATTGCTCCGTACATTGTGAATCAGCTCAGCGAAATACCCCAACTTATTAAAGAATAGCACAGGGAAGCTAGCTACATCAACCATTGGCTTTGACAGACACACCACATCAGGCAAGGACTCCAACAAAATTAAATTCAAGGCTCTCTTTGTTGTAGCCTTCTGAACACCACGGATTTTCCAGAAGAACACTAACATGATTAACGAATAGGGAGGCCATTTTTGTCAGACTTGCGAGTCTGACCACTGTTCTTTTGCTTCTGATGTCTACCTTCCCTTGAAGGGAGATTGATTAAAATTCTGCCATCTTTATACACTAAGTCTGGGATGGATGAGATCACAGTATCCGAGAGACCTCTTTTGGGCTTGCTCTTCGCACTCCTAGAGAAGAGGCAGAAACCAAGGGCACCTGCCCACCTTGTGAGGCTCCTCCGTGGCCACGAGCAGAAGCATGGGTGATAATGTTGTTCCTCATATATTCTGTACCACCATAGGAAGGCAGACCGTGCTGGTCGCTCTCTCTAATACAAAGGGAGGAATGAGGGACATGGGGAGAATCTAGACCAACCAGCCCGTTACCCTGCTCCACCTCATCCTCAGACCCATCAGTTCCTACCAACCCATCTGATCCATCTGATTCAACCGACCTAGCTTGCACCTTGCCTAGATCATTAGATGGTTCCATAAAAGGTTCCATAAGAGGCATAACCTTATTATTTAAATTCTCCTTAGAATGGCTGGAAGAATCAACGTGGGTTGGGGACAGCTCATGATTTGGTGGCCTAGTTGTGGAAGTGAGTAAATATCTTCCTTCACAATTAGCGTCCAGTAAGGGAGTTTCCTTTTCCAAGTTTCCAGGAATAGTAGGAGATAGAGACATACTAGGAAAGGAAGATTCTCTATTCGATCTCCCCATTGAGTTAACTCGACCTCCCCGAACCGAGCCAACTCCGTCTTCTTCAACGTATTGCGCTCAAGGGATGCCTCCATCGACCTCATGGCAAGTCGCCTTAGAGTCTGCTAACTTCTTCTCCCTATAGTCAGTAAGTGTGTGACCCACTTTCTTGCAGAATCCACACTTCACCATAGCATCTTCGTAGAGTAATTTCTGTTTGAACCAAAATAGGTTCTCGGTCCCAGGCTGCCTTCGTTCAACTTGGATCTCCTCTGGCCTCAATCCCCCCATCTCCATTTCAACAAGGACTCGAGCAAAGTTTCCATACATTACATTTTTGTATAATGATCAAGCAACAGGACGGCCAGCAGCCTTTGCCATGGTCAACAAAACTTTTTCATGCCAATATTTCAGAGGCAAATCTGGAAATCTCACCCAAACTAAAGCCTTATTAATAGGTTTCTCATGAACATTAAAATCAGGATGCCATCTTTGAAAGCGACACATATTGACCTCCAACCTTCACGGGACTTATCCTCCATATCGTCGCCATATCCCCTTCAGTATAGAACTGAAAAATAGTGAAGCCTGTACCTATAGGCACCATCTTCACATTACCCCTCAGGTTCCAAGTTTCACGAGCCTCTCTCCGAACAGCATCCAAGGATACAAATCTGAAATTGATTCTACCGATTAGGGCAAATTGATAACTTCCCAACCGTTCTTTGTAAGCATCCTGAGGGATGATCACCTTAGTAGAGTTTCTAACATGTACTGGATCAGGGAGATCATCCACCACAGGCAGTGCACTTCCTACAACATTAGCATAAGATTTTTTAGGTATCAGAATTTTAGAAGGCCCTCCTTCTACAGGGATAGTAGTAGCATCCAATGTCTCATCATAAGGGAAGGCAGTGCTCAGAATGGGTGGAGATCCATTAGGATCTTGACCATCACCCAAATTCCTAGCCTCCTCAGCACCCCAGTCACCCTCACCATCGCCCTCTCTCCATCGAGGTCTTGTTAATCATTATTGGCAACACTTTTATGGCAATGATGATGAATCATAAGATGAGGATGAATTATTTATAGTTCTTAGAGGCAATCAAAGACAATCGAGACATTGATAAGTGTCGTCTCAAGGTTTATATTCTTAATTTATCTGAAATGGACATCAAAGCCTTCTTTGACCGAATCTATGAGGTAAGAGAAGTTTTTCAACATTATGGATGTACGAGAAGAGAGCAGGTCATTAAAACTTTGAAAAACAAGTTGTGAGGGGGTGTTGTTGCCTATTGAGACCAGTAACAAAGTTCTCTCAAGTGACAAGGAAAGGGAGCTATCTAGTCATGGCATCGAAAAAACAACTTCTACATTGTAGGTTCCTACCTCTTGATTATCAGCATTACATTTTTTTTTTTTTTTTGCAATATCAAAACTATATTCAGGGTACCCGAATTGTGGTGGCATACAAAAGAAAATCTTTAAATTTTCAGTAGTTTTGAACACAGTACATCAATGATTCTAGATCACAAGGGACATGCAATACAACTTTGAGGATTTAATGATTGTCAACACATGAGCTTGGATGCCATTCCTTGTAGAGTCCTCATAACAATCGTTGAGTACCGAGAAGAAGACGTCTATTGTCCCTACTCGAAGGTCTTGCAACAATAATGGTCCACCGATTGAGAGCAATAAAGAGATATAAGGATCGGACAAAATCCTTATGTTAGGATAACTGTTGGAAAGTGTTATAGATGTGGTGAGCCACGCCATATATCCAACGTATACCATAAGGGGCGACTAATTGGGTTAGTCGATCATGATAATGTAAGATTTCCAATTAGGTAGGCTAGCATAGTCAAAGATTTGTTTCCAAAATCGATTTAGTGGTGTTGACTACAAATGGAGTAAGCAGAAAGAATCCAATAATGGTAAATGATCTCTATGGAGATATTGGATTCAATTAGCACACCTTAATGGTATGAAATATATATTACTATGTGTGGATTTAAGGTATTGTTTCCTTAATGGGGAGGAAACCCTAATTTCTTTGAAGGGTTGGTCCCTACCCTCACCCCTATATATATTTATCATTGACCCATTAAGTGAGGCTAATGATCTAAAGCAAAAGGGAAAGAGGGTAGACCAGACCAATATTGATCGTGTTGTACAAGGAGCATATGAGAAGAGATTTGAGGAGTTGTTATTCTTCAACCATGGATTCAGGTATGCCTAAAACATGTCTTTGTAGTGTTTTATCACGCATGTTCATTGATCTCCATGAATCGTTTCCACATTTATGTTCTATCAATGGTATCAGAGCCTAGTTCATAGAGATTGATAGGCTGTTAATTTTATTATGATTTTAGATATGATTTATCATGGTGATTTTATGTCGATCATGTTCATTGTTCTATTTTCAAATCTGATTCTGAACTCCATTGAAATACCGTGATCACTTCGATTGTCTTCAAAAAAAAAACAAAGGATTCAGCCATTGCTTATTGCTTACCTGCATACAGACCCTTATATCGGGATTTTTTTTTTTTTGTTAATTTCTTGACTTTTGGCCTACGTTATTTATTTATTATTTTTTTTTTGGTGATATTATCATCGGGACCAAGGGTTGGTGGCATCGGTATTTTGGCCGCCATACCCGGCGGTAAGGAAGGCCACTGCATACTTCGTAGTCAGGTTTTGATTTGGGAAGAAAGGGATTATTTCCCTTATTTAATTACCCTCTTAACTATATTCAATTATATATTATATTAAAATAAATACCAAAAGTTTGAAATAAGTTATTAAAATGCTATGCTACTTTATTGGGTTTGTAAATCACCTTGGAGAAATCGTACAAAGTTCTCTTCTTTTTTTTTTGTTATTTTTTTATTATTTATTAATCATCTTGAAATTGCGATGGGTAAGCATTAGCGTATAATAAAAAATAAAAAAAGTTTACTTTTATTGATTGTTTCTATTTTGAGAACTCAGCAAAGCTTGCGGCCAAGGCCGACCTAGCAGCCAAAGCTATCTCCCATTATTTCTCTTTTCCTAATCCCTTGCGGCCATACCAAGCCAAAAAGCTCCTGCAGTTATGCCTTACCCAGCCTTTGTGGCTACGTTCTTTCATGCATAACATGCACTTATTGTACAAGCCTTTGGATCGGTTTTGCTATTGGAGAAGGGTTGTCATAGATGGGGGTTTTCCTATTGTGATATATTGTGACCTCTGCCGATCTGTATTGACCATGGCAGCGAACTAGAGGAAGCTATGTTGTCTATACCAAAAAAAAAAGGTTATGCTTGGTGAAGATGGTCCATATTAATTTGTTTTAACTTACAACTAAAGTCCATATCTTTGTTTTAACTTAGGTTGTGTTTGGTAGCCAAGAGAAGAAAAGTAAAGAAAAGAAAAAAGTACACTTTTTGTACTTTTTTCCTTGGGTTAAGAATTTTTCTTTGCACTTGGTATGTCTTCACCCAAGAGAAGATTCTCCTTTTCAAATTCAAATTCCTCTTGGGAATTGTGAAATTTTCTTTTGTTCCCCAAAAAATTTTCTTGCCAAAAACACAAGAAAACATGAGAAAATATGAAAACATAATAAGACAAAAAATGAATGATTACACAATGATTTCCTATGTGACATCTCTCTCTTAAAATTCAAAATTTTTTGAATTTTTTTCTTTTCTTCTCTTGGTAACTAAACATACATACTTTTTTTATTTTCTCATCATTTCTTCTCTTTTCTTTTCTTTTCTTTTCTAGATTCTTTTTTCTTTTCTTTTCTTCTCTTGGTTACCAAACGTAGCCTTAATGTTTCACTAAAAACTAATGGGGTCAAGCCCAATATCTTCTTTATATAAAGATTATGGGCTTAGTAAATCGATTATTGTGGTTCAATCAAAGAGAAAAGTGTTCATTCCGAGATAATCAACTTTGATCTTTTCCAACTTCTCTGAATGTAGCTTGATGTCGGTAAGTATTTCTTTGCAATGCTACATTTTGGACCTTTTTGATGCTTTATTGCTTTACCCTTAACAGGAGTTCATCGGCTTAGATTGATTTCTTGAGAGCTTGGAATAAGTTTTGGTGCTTTTACCTGTTAACTATGTGACTTAATCTCGAGTTTCTTTTGATTTGGTGATGATTTTTAGTTAATGAACGAGTGAAGGTGTAATGAGCTCAAATCTGTTTGATTTTGATGTTTTCAAAGCTTAAGATTCTCTTGTTAGTTTTTATTTCTTTAATCGGAGAGCTTTCCAGTTGTGATCTATTAAAACTTTAAGTTGGAGGTTGGAAGCAACGGCCAGTGTCATTAGTATCTAGTGACTATTTTTCCTATGGGATTGGTATGATTCTATGAGTGGTTTTACAATTATACCCTTAAAGGTCTTAATTAATAATTGGTTTATGTTGAGTTTATAATTTATGGGCTATTGGGTTCAAGCCCATTGGTTTTATTTAAAGTTTTAAGTCTATTAAAAACTATTAAGTCATGAGCCATTGGAGATTTCATTTATTTAAAAGAATAATGACGTTCATTTGAATTGTGGACCCAACCAAATAGAACCATGATCAAATCAGATGGGGGCCACACATGATTGAACCGATTTAGAATCGAACCGAACGAAATCTGACCCAGTGACCCATATTTTTGAGACATTTGGGTTTTTGGTTATGACGATAAGCTTGGGTTTTGATTTGGATTAGAAGGTTGGAATTCAGTGTGTAATGGACTTACATTAAAATAATATTCAATGGATTTTATTGAAAACCAAAGTAATGAGTTTTAAAGTTGATTTTAAATTGTTTTGAGCTTGGACTTATAAATTGGGGGTGAATTAACTTTTACAATTTTAATGAAACCCAATTGTGAAACCATACAAATAGATAAGACTTAACCTGTTTATAAATTTGCAGTTTGGAATCATCTGGTTTTGGTTTAATTATTAGAATTATTATTATTATTTTTTAAACCTGATTATGATAGTTGCCATTGATTTTGAGTTGTTACACCCGTGCCCTAATCCGATCTAATTTGAAACTATTGTGACAGGCCTTGGATCGGAGATCAGAAGTACGACCAAGTTTTAGCTCGTGGCTGCGCATTGCCGAAGGGGTAGAGATGACCCCACGTGTTCATGGATTGCATACCTATCTAACTGGAGGGGATTCATACCTTCCGATCCCAAACGGTAAGTAACCCGACTCCCCACACTTGATTTTCAGCACACATCATAATTGCCGAAAGACCTTGAGTATGTCCGAGGGCAGCCACCTGTGCAAGGCCAACCATGGGATAGCAAACTGTCAAGATAGCAAGCTGTCTTGGCCACTGGAAACAAGCCACCGGAAGAAGCCTCGTCCTGAATCCGATGCCTATTTCCGGTGGGTTGACAGGCTGCTGTCGAGGTTCCGATGCCCTTGGTTCTTGCCACTAGCATTGTAAATGGTTCCGGATGATCCCAAATCATCCTCCACATTTTTCTCTTGATGTGGAACCTTATGGACCTAAATGTGCGGGTTCTCATGCCCCAAAATTCAATTTAACCCAATTGATTCAAAAGAGGTCCAAACCAAACAGACCCTTAAGGCCAACTTAAGTTATAAGTTCGGAAATGAGGATTTATTTCCTCATTTCCCTAGTGCCCAACGTAGGAGAGGAAAGAAAGAGGAGAGGAAGGAAGAAGAAGAGGAAGAAGAAGAGGGTTGGAGGCCTACCTTGGTGCCAGCTGCCGCCTTATTGCCAAAATCGTTGCCAGAGGTAAGTGCAACCTCCCATGCCACTCTCTCTCTACATTTTGACCTAGACAAAGCAAGGTATGGGCAGAATCTTGGTGTACACACCATGTTAAGGTTGTAGGATGCATGTTCTACCCTCCCGGTGTTATTGCCTAGCTGGAACCAAGCCCGGTGAGCTCCGACAACACGTAATGCCAAAAGACCAACTAGGATTTTGATAATTCGATCGACGTATCTCCCAAATGGTTCGGTGGAATTGGAATTTTATTAGCTTAGAATGATGCTAGGAACATCCCCTACAAACACCATGGAACAAATCTCGGAGATCGGGCCTGAGCCAAAAAGCACCAATTCGAGTTGGACCTTTCTGTGTCCACTGAAAATATAACACATGAAACATTGTAGCTATTTTCAGTGGGTTGTTTCTGGTGGACAAATGAGCCTTAAGTGCTCTCTATCACCTCCACTAGAAATAGGACTGAGATTTCTGGTGGAAATGCCCTATTTTCGGTGACAGTACTAACACCTAAGAACTGTGTCTGTACCCTTAAGGGGTGACCTGTGTGGGTCCCTCTCGATGTTTTCAACACGTACTGATGTACGATAACTTTGTGTCTAGGACAGTGACCTGCACATACCCCAAAGCCAAAATTGAATTGATCGATCGGTGGTCATACTTGAACCTAAACACACCTGATCGTAAAGCAGGTGAGGGATGGACTGTGTTAATTTCTAAAATGTTTATTATCATTAAATTGCTCACATGTTTAGAATTGTATGTTTAATTGTAATTATTCAAATACAATTATGATATACTACATTGTCATTTTACGATTTTGATATGAATTGTATGGAAATGTATGACGGGATCCGATGCGGCCAAGGTGGTACCGGTACCGTGATCGCTGTGTGTTTGGATGTGTGTGTGTGTGTGTGAGACGGAATCCATGTGTGGCCGAGGTGGTACCGGTGCCGTGATTGCCGTATATATGTTGCATTCATATATTGATTTTGTGCATTAGAGTTAGTTATAGTTGCGGGTTACACTTTGTGGCCAAGGTCTCGCTGGTATCGTGTACCCTGGGACTACATTTGGAAATAGATACGCTTCATGGCCGAGGTCTTGCCGGTGTTGTGTAGTCCATACTTAACTATGATATGTATGCTAGATTAGGTAAACGGTCTCGGGTTACACTTTGTGGCTAAGGTCTCTCTGGTATCATGTACCTGGGACTATATTTGGAGATGGATTACACTTTGTGGCCGAGGTCCCTCCGGTATCGTGTAATCCATACTAACTGTATCATTATGAGGGCATGTAGTATACATATGGTTAGGTATCACTCCCTATGCTATGTACCCTTGCCAACAGGGGTTGAGGTGTTAGATAACCCATTGTGGTATCTTTGATGTGCCTTTCCGAAGTGCCACACCCACGGTACAATGTGATTATAGCCGAAGGCAGGAACTTATCCGGCATGGCTAATGTGTTATCGATGCCACGACTGCCAGGAGGGGGCTATCAGGGGTTTTCTGGGTGACCCATGGATGCATATGGGGACTGGCAGGCTTCTAATCACTCCTAGGGTTTGTATCACTGCGTAGTCAATGTCGTTTCTGAGACAAGGGATACAGCCTAATACGCCGTAGTAGCATTTACCAGACTTAGTTTGTATTGTTAGGTGGATAATAAACAAATGAACTACATCACGAGCATCATGGACTATGTGTTTATTTTTCATAATCATGAATCATAAATTATTACTACTATTATCTTACTTAGATGTGCTTGACCCACCCCTCATTGAACGAGTTGGAAAGCTCACCCCACGTATACACCCCTTTTTAGAAGATGATGTAGGTGCCGTGGTGCCCATGGCGGGTGACCCAACATCTTTTGGGTCGGAGTATGGTGTGAATGACTGGTAGATGTCAAAAGCGGAAGAGCACGATCAGGACTGTGCTTGCGATCACTGTGCTTACGTCGCACCGTGAGATTGTACATTATATTTTGATATTTTTGGATATAGTTGTGGATTGTATATTTTCTTGAGATTATATTATATGTCATGGATGAATGTAACAGAATAACTTGGTTATTTCTATTATTTTACCATTAGATGTTTCCCCATTTTATTTATAATTTCGTTGCTATACTCTGATTCTCTTCCTTATGTTGGTTTGTGTTGTGAGATTGTGAAAATGTCAAGGTACTGCTATCAGTGATCCTAGTAGGTTTGTAAGACAGGTACATGTCTTACTCACACCATCGGTATTCCTAATGGTAAGTTGGGTCTATCGGGAGTGGGGTGTGACAGCTATGGTATCAGAGCGAGATGCTTTGGCTTAACTCACAATCTCAGCCAAACCATGATTTTGGAGAAATTAGGATTACATAAAAAATATCAAGACAATAATAATAGAATTTGCATAATTAGGAGACAAGTATAGGTGTTAAAGCCGTTTTATTATAATAGAGAATTTGAATACACAACTTACACTTTCATAAGAAAAATAAAGTACTGAAAGCAAGAAATCCTAACTAGCCTAAGTCTAGAAAATTAAACAACTAAAGCAAATGACATAATGTGAAAAATTCAACTAAACCTAAAAACATCAAACTCAAATAAAAACATGAAAAGGGAAACCTGAAAAGCTACAGTGGCAAACATGCCACTACTCTTGCTGCTATTGCTGCTGGTTCTGTCCTTGGCCCTGATCCTGGTTCGGATCATGTGTTCCTGGAAGAGGCACCAGAATACCGAGATGGTAGACCATCGCCTTCATCTGTGCCTCTAGGGAGGCCACTCTATTGTCCATAAGACAATAGGTCCTATCCATGCTCTCGAGGCGGTTGTCCATACTCCTCATTAGTGACATAGTGGTATCCAGACAAGGCATAACATTATTGAGACCATAAGGCCTTGCACCCCTAGTACTCTGAGATGTAAAAGCCTCCATAGAACACATAGCCTAGGGATCAGGTGGTGGAGCCCCACCAACCACACCAACCCCAGTAACTTCTCCTCCTGCACTACCAACATCACCGACGCAGCCACCCTATGCCTCCATTGGCTGCTGACCCTCTCCTGGGATAGGAGTCACCTCCCATAGATCTATGGTCATCTTTCTCAGAGAGTCTTGGTTGAAGTCTATGACCTCTTCACCCAATCGAGCCTCTCCCTCTAAGTCCACCCCAAAGTGACAGAAGATGTCAGTGAGTATCCTTCCATAGCATAGGCTTCCCGCTCGGCGATCCACTCCTTCGAACCGAAGTACCATGGTCCACATAAGGAGATAAGGGAGATGTATTTGTGCCCCCATATACATGTAGTATGTCATATAGGCTTATAAGGCGGATACCTCATCATAACGTCTGCAAGTGGGGATGACATTCACCTGAATCCCATGACAAATAACCTTTGGAGTAGTAAAATAATTGACTACATTGTTCCATCCCTTGGCTTCTTTAATCAACATGTCATTGATCTCTTGAAAGGTATCGGGACTCTGAAATTCATATATCGAAGTCCGAGGTGAGCAGTACACTAGATCACCGGCATTCCTAACCATCAGAATATTGGCCAACTGCCCCATGTCAAAGGAGATCTCCACCCCCTTCACATAGGAGGTGATCCGCATCTCTTCGATACCCCAGTTCACACATTACAAGTTGGAGTAGAATAGCCTGACCAGTGTGGGGTAGTAGTATCTGTTGGGTTTTAAGATACAGTATCACCCAACCTCATCAAACTGTTAATGAAGACGGAATGTGTGGAAGTCATTGGTCCTCACATAAACTTTTGGGTCCACATTACGGTGCTCAAAAAGTTTCCAACGCTCCCGCTCAGCCATAGAGTGGAACAGAATGGGGTTGAACTGCTTAGCGGCATCTTGCTCCTCTTATATAAGAGCAGGTCAGGTACGTACACGGTGTCCAAACAACGTTTCAAGATGATTTCTAAGGATTTGGAATGGAAAACCTAGTTAAATGGCTAAATACAAAACTCATAGAGAAGAAAATCACAAAAACTAGGTTACAGAGAGAGAAAACATACCTTAGATGCAAATGCAGCACTGATTGATTGGGAAATAGCCACAGGAAGGTAGGGAATGGGTAGCAAAATACTTCTTGGCCATTTCCACACCTTTCTCACAAGAGTAAATAGGGTTTTGTGTGAAGAAGCCAAGACCTAAGCCTATTTATGGCCGATTTAGTGCCACCGTAAACACTAGGCATGCTTCCAGTGCTTATTTCCAATGAAGAGAAAAGTTGATTTTTGCCCTCTGTTTTGCCCACCGGAAATACCACTGATATTTCTGGTGGACTAAACCATATTTCCGATGGTGTGATCCCCTGTTTCTAGTGGACTCTTTTGGAAAGTAAATGATTTTATTTTTTCAAATCTAAGATTTTATTTGGTTCCTTTAACGGTGTGCCTCCTTGGGATATATGAGCGATCGGATCCTAATATGTGCAGGCCTCACTTATGCATGCCCTAACCCTAATTTTTACTGTCGTATACATGTGGGACCCACTATGCATGCATGTGTTCCAATTACATACAACCTTATTTATGCATGTGCACTAATCGGATTCCTTTATAGGAATCATGTCACGTCGAAACACCCGATCCCGATCCCAATCACACCCGTCGCCTCTCACGTCCCCAACATGGAATTGGGGTAGACCCTAAAATACACCTCCGGCTCTGCCTGTACTTACAACTCAGGATGTGGCATCCATCATGAATAACATGATGCGGGAAGTGGAAGAAAGGAAAAACCAATTTATGGCTGGGATCGATAATAGAATCCAAGCAACAATGGAAGCCCGCAATGCACCACCCGCACCTCCTACTCCATCGACACCTATTCCAATACCCACTGGATCAGCTACCCTTCAAAAATTTGGTGGGGCATAAGTGTATGGGCATGTGCAAGACTCGATGCCAGAAAAAGCTCATGCCTATGTAGAGGGCTGGACAGACTTGACAAAAATGATGGAGAAGTTTCAACGGCTTAGGCCCCTATGTTTCTCCAAGGTGGGGCAAGAGCGGTTGTATCCATCAAGATGGATTGGTGGAATGGAAAAGGTTTTTAGATTGATGGGCTACACCGGTGAGTAGAAAATTTTGTGTGTGGGCTATCAGTTACAAAATGAAGTAGATGATTGGTGGAGTGCCACCGAGCCTATTCTGAGGGCTGGTAACACGAACCCTACTTGGGTAGACTTCAATGTGGCATTCTTTGAGAACTATTTTCTAGAAAGCTTCCAGGATAAGAGAGAGAGTGAGTTCTCTCAGTTGGTTCAAGGTTCCCGGTTTGTGCTCGAGTATCAGTAACACTTCAAGGAGCTATTCCATTTTGCTCCTGAGCATCTCAGAGGTGATAGGGCTAAAGTGAAGAAGTTTAAGAAAGGCTAGATATTCGGTCGACCATTATGGGGTTAAAACTGTAAACCTATGCTGAGGTGGTCAAAGTGGCTAAGTCTATTGAAGACCAGCATAGCGATAACTACACGGCTCAACAAGGAACGGGAAAGAGGCTAATGGGATCTACTGATTCTAGGGAGGCAACAAACCTTTCCGAGTGCCTTAAGTCAACCCAACTCTAGTGCAATTAGAGGCCTGATGTTAGTTAGACTTCCCAGCCCTCCTGATCTAGCGTTGTATCTCAGTCTTCGGGATCGAGCCTGAGATACTTTCATTGTGATCAGCCTGGCCACATGGCGAGGACATGCCCCCATCAAAGGCCAGGTGATGAACCCTACACTATGCCACCTAGGCCCCAACAGACATATTCAGTCGCTAGACCAGCATAGCCCCTACAGGGCCAGAGACCACAGGGCAGAGTATTTGCTATGACTACAAAAGATGCTGAAGCTGCACCCGGTGTAGTGATAGGTACATTATTGATATCATTATTGCCTGCACATGTATTATTTGACTCAAGAGCCTCGCATTCATTCGTGTCACCACCATTTGCGAAGAAGATGAGAATTCCACCTAAGGGACTGACTCAATGTTTGGCTGTGAGCACCCCTATAGGAAGTGTGGTGGGTTTGAACTATGTTTATGAGCCTTGCCCAATGACCATAGGTGATCATGAGTTAATGCTCACTTGATCGAGTTAGATATGACCGACTTCGACGTGATTTTAGGAATGGACTGGTTGTTCACATACAAAGCTAGTGTGCTATGTGCAGAGAAGGCTATCATTTTCAGACCTTGTGATGATGATGAGTTTGTGTTCCAAGGGGATAAGCCCAAGAAACCCAAGAAAGTTATCATATCTACCCTCCAAATGAAGAAGCTACTGGATAAGGGATGTTAAGGCTACTTAGCATCTGTGATGGATACTGAGGTAGAGATTAGGCCATTGATCGAGCTAGATGTGGTGAGGGAATTTTTCAATGTATTTTTGGATGACTGGACAGGTTTTCCCCTGGACCGAGAGATAGAGTTTGCTATAGACCTACTCCCTGGCTCAGCACCAGTGTCAAAAGCCCCTTACAGCATGGCCCCCATAGAATTGAAGGAATTATATGTGCAACTTCAAGATCTTCTGAAGAAGGGATTCATTAGACATAGTGTATCCCTATGGGGAGCATTGGTGTTGTTTGTCAAGAAGAAAGACAGAAGTATGAGATTGTGTATCGATTACGAGGAGCTTAATGAGCTAACCATTAAGAACCAGTATCCTTTGCCAAGGACATATGATTTATTTGATCAGTTGCAAGGTGCCAATGTGTTCTCCAAGATCGACCTTAGATCGGGCTACCAGCAGCTCAGGATCAAGGATAGTGATGTCAGTAAGATAGCCTTCAGATCAAGGTATGGACATTACGAATTCTTGGCAATGTCATTTGGGTTGACCAATGCACCGGCTACATTTATGGATCTGATGAACCGGGTATTCCAGGATGTCTTAGATAAGTTTATGATAGTATTTAGTGATGACATTTTGGTCTACTCCAAAAGTGCAGAGGAACATGTTGTTCATCTGAGATTACTACTGCAACGGCTTAGAGAGAAGCAACTCTATGCCAAATTCAACAAGTGTGAGTTTTGGTTGTCACAAGTGGCATTCCTAGGCCACATTGTTTCAGCCAAGGGTATAAAGGTTGACCCAGGCAAGGAGAAGGCAATTCTAGAATGGGAGACTCCCAAGAGTGTAGCAGATATACATAGTTTTCTAGGATTGGTAGGATACTATAGGATGTTTATCAAAACTTCTCTCGCTTTGCTACTCCGATGACCTCGAATCACATGAAAGGGTGTACAATTTGAGTGGTCTGATGCTTGTGAGAAGACCTTCAAGGAGCTAAGGCAAAAGTTGGTATCAGCTCTAGTTTTGACTATCCCTACCGGTGCAAGTGGTATGGTTGTTTATAGTGATGCCTCCAAGCTGGGATTGGGTTGTGTATTGATGCAGCACAGGAAAGTCATTGCTTATGCATCTTGTCAGTTGAAGGATTATGAGAAGAACTACCCCACCCATGATTTGGAGTTGGCAGTTGTGATTTCTGCACTGAAAATCTAGAGACACTACCTGTATGGTGAGAAGAGTGAGATCTTCAGTGACCATAAAAGCCTCAAGTACTTCTTTACCCAAAAAGAGCTCCATATGAGATAAAGGCGCTGGTTAGAGCTGATGAAGGATTATGATTATACTATCCACTATCACCCAGAAAAGGCCAATGTGGTAGCTGATGCACTTAGTTGAAAATCCTAGTCACTGACTCTTGCATCACTGACCACTAATGAGCATCTCTTAGAGGAGGCCAAGAAACTAGACTTGGAGCTATTAGTAGAGGGTGTCACCTTGTCACTATCGACAATGGTGGTACAACCTAGTCTAGTGGATAGGATCACTGCAGCTCAGGTTACTGATGTAGAGATGCAGAAGCTGATAGTAGAATGCCAAGAAGGAACCGAAAAGGACCTAGATTTCTCGGTGACTGAAAGCGGGATTCTTAAGTTCAAAGAGAGGTTGTGTGTGCCTAGTGATGGTGATTTAAGAGACATAGTTTTGAGAGAGGCACATAGCTCTCCATACTCCATTCACCTCGGTAGCACTAAAATGTACAAGGACCTCAAAGGCTCCGACGGATGGAGAGGAATGAAGAGTGATGTGGCCACACATGTGTCTAGATGCCTCACATGCCAACAAGTCAAGGTTGAGAGACAGAGGCCTCATGGGTTATTATAGTCCCTACCTATTCCGGAGTGGAAATGGGAGAATATTACTATGGACTTCGTCATAGGCCTACCCCATACACAGAAGGGTATGGATGCCATTTGGGTAGTTGTGGACCGCTTGACTAAGACAACTCACTTTATCCCAATCAAGATTAAATTTTCTATGGACAAGTTGGCCAAGTTGTATGTCAATAACGTCATCAGGTTGCATGGTGTACCAATTAGTATCATCTCTGATCGAGATCCCAGGTTCACTTCCAAGTTCTGGATATGTGTGCAGAAGGCTATGGGCACACAGTTGGCTTTTAACACTGCCTTTCGCCCTCAGACCGATGGTCAATCAGGGAGGACTATTTAGACAATGGAAGACCTACTCCGAGCATGTGCCTTGGATTTGAGTTATAGTTGGGATGAGCACATTTTCTTTATTGAGTTCTCCTACAAAAACAGTTATCAGGCCACCATCGGGATGTCCCCATTCAAGGCACAGTATGGCAAGAAGTTCCGGACTCCACTCTATTGGGATTAGGTTGGTGAGCGGTATATTTTGGGTCCAGACTTGATACAGGCTACCAATGAGAAGGTGAATGTGATCAAAGAAAGGATCAAGGCAACTCAGTCTAGGCAGAAAAGCTACGTAGATATTAGGCGGAAACATTTGGAGTTTGGTGTTGGAGACAAGGTCTTCTTGTGGATCTCCCCAGTAAAAGGGGTGATGCGGTTCGCCAAGAAGGGAAATCGTAGTCCAAAGTTTATGGGACCGTATGAGGTACTGGAGAGGATCGGACTGGTAGCTTATTGGATAGCCTTGCCACCAGATTTGGAAGGTACACATGATGTCTTTCATCTATCTATGTTGAGGAAGTACATTTCTGACTCGACTCACGTCTTGACTTACATACCCCATGAGTTGGATGAGGACTTTACCTAGATGGAATATCCAGAGAAGATTGTTGATCAGAAGGACCATGTTCTTTGTAACCACACCGTTTCCTTTGTCAAGATGAAATGGATAAACCACCTTGAACAGGAAGCATCCTAGGAGCGAGAAGATGAAATGATGAAGCAGTATCCTGGATTGTTTGATTTTCCAGGTATATTCAATTTTGAGGATGAAATTCTTGTAAGGTGGGGGTGGGGATGTTACATCCGTGCCCTAATTCGGTCTAATTTGAAACTGCTGTGACAGGCCTCGGATCAGAGATCGAAAGTACGATCGGATTTTGGCTCACAGTTGTGCATTGCCAAAGGGGTAGGATGACCCCATGTGTTCGTGCATTGCATGCCTATCTAATTAGAGGGGATTCATACCTTCCGATCCCAAACAGTAAGTGACCCGACTCCCCACACTTGATTTTTGGCACGCATCATAATCGCTGAAAGGCCTTGAGTATGTCTGAGGGTAGCCATCCGTGCGAGGCCAACCATGGGACAACAAGCTATCAAGACAGAAAGCTGTCTTGGCCATCGGAAACAAGCCACCGGAAGTAGCCTGAGCCTGAATCCGGTGCCTGTTTTCGGTGGGTTGACAAGCTACTGTCGAGGTTCCGATGCTTGTGGTTTCCGCTACTCACATCGTAAATGGTTTTGGATGATCCCAAATCATCCTCCAAATTTTTCTCTTGATGTGGGCTCCTTATGGACCTAAATGTGCGGGTTCTTGTGCCCTGAAATTCAATTTAACCCGATTGGTTCAAAAGAGGTCCAAACCAAATAGACCTTTAAGGCCAACTTAAGTTATAAGTTGGGAAATGAGAATTTATTTCCTCATTTCCCTTTTTCCCAATGTAGGAGAGAAGAGAAAGAGGAGAGGAAGGAAGAAGAAAAGGGTTGGAGGCCTACCTTGGTGCCGGCTGCCGCCTTGTTGCCAGAATCATTGTCGGAGGTAAGTGCAACTTCCCATGCCACTCTCTCTCTTCATTTGACCTAGACAAAACTAGGTATGGATAGATTCTTGGTGTACACACCATATTAAGGTTGTAGGATGCATGTTCTACCCTCCCAATGTTGTTGCCAAGCTCAAACCAAGCTCGGTGAGCTTCGGCAACATGTAATACCAAAAAACCAACTAGGGTTTCTATCGTTCGATCGACGTATCTCCCAAATGGCTCCATGGAATTGAAATTTTCTTGGCTTTGAATGATGCTAGTAACATCCCTACAAACTCTATGGAATAAATCCCGATGATCGGGCCTGAGCCAGAAAGCCCCAATTCGAGTTGGACCTTTCTGTGTCCACCAAAAATATGGCACAGGAAACACTATAGGTGCTTTCGATGGACAAATGAGCCTTGAGTGCTCTCTGTTACCTCCATCGGAAATAGGACTGATATTTTTGGTGGAAATGCCCTATTTTCAGTGGGTGTTTCCGGTGATAGTACTGTCACCTAAGAATTGTGTCTATACCCTTTGGGGGTGACCTATGTCGGTCCCTCCCGATGTTTTTGACACGTATTGGTATACGATTCCCTTGTGTCTAGGACAGTGATGCATATGTGCCTCAAAGCCAGAATTGAATTGATCGATCGGTGGCCGTACTTGAACCCGGACACACCCAATCATAAAGCAGGTAAGGGATGGACTGCGTTTATTTCTAAAATATTTATTAACATTAAATTGCTCACATGTTTAGAATTGTATGTTTAATTGTAATTATTCAAATACGATTATGATATTCTATATTTTTATTTTACGATTTTGATATGAATTGTATGGAAATGTATGATGGGATCTGGTGTGGCTGAGGTGGTACCGATACCGTGATTGTTGTGTGTTTGGAAGTGTGTGTGTGTGAGATAAAATCTGACGTGGCCGAGGTGGTACCGGTGCCATGATTTTTGTATATATGTTGCATTCATGCATTGATTTTGTGCATTAGAGTTAGATGTAGTCACGGGTTACACTTTGTGGCCAAGTTCTCGCTGATATCGTGTACCCAGGGACTACATTTGAAAATTGATACGCTTTGTGGCTGAGGTCTTGCCGGTGTTGCGTAGTCCATACTCAACTGTGATATGTATGCTAGATTAGGTAAATGATCTTAGGTTATACTTTGTGGCCAAGATCTCTTTGGTATCGTGTACTCGAGACTGTATTTGGAGATGGATTACACTTTGTGGCCGAGGTCTTTCCGGTATCGTGTAATCCATACTAAATGTATTATTATGAAGGCATGTAATATACATATGATTAGGTATCACTCCTTATGCTACATACCCTTGCCAACAGGGGTTGAGGTGTTGGATAACCCATTGTGGTTTGTTTGATGTGCCTTTTCGAAGTGCCACACCGGCAGTACGACGTGATTGTAGTCGAAGGCGAGAACTTGTCTGGCGTGGCTGATGTATTACCAATGCCGTGACTTCCAAGGGGGTTATCAGGGGTTTGTTGGGTGACCCATGGATGTATATGGGGACCAATAGGCTTCTAATCACACCTAGGGTTTGTATCACGCCATAGTAGCATTTACCAGGCTTAGTTTGTATTGTTAGGTGGATAATAAACAAATGAACTACATCACAAGCATCATGGACTATGTGTTTAATTTTTGCAATCATGCATCATAAATTATTACTACTATTATCTTACTTAGATGTGCTTGGCCCACCCCTCATTGAATGCGTTGGAAAACTCACCCCATGTATACACCCCTTTTTAGACGATAATGCAGGTACCGTGGTGCCCATGGCGAGTGACCTAGCATCTTCTGGGTCGGAGTATGGTGTGAGCAACTGGTGGATGCCAGAAGTAGAGGAGCACAATAAGGACTGTGCTTACGCCACACCGTGAGATTGCACATCATATTTTGATATTTTTAGATATAGTTGTGGATTGTATATTTTTTTGAAATTATATTATATGTCATGGATTAATGTAACAAAATAACTCAGTTATTGCTATTATATTACCATTAGATGTTTCCCCATTTTATTTATAATTCTGCTACTATACTCTAATTTTGCTGCTTATGTTGGTTTGTGTTGTGAGATTGTGAAAATGTTAAGGTACTACTATTAGAGATCCTGGTAGGTTTGTAAGATAGGTACATGTCTTACTCACACCGCCGGTATTCCTAGTGGTAAGTTAGTTCTGCTGGAGTGGGGTGTGACATGAGTTTTTGTTGTTATCATGGCAATATAGTTCTAGAAACCATATGTAAATGGATGTGATGCTAACATGCACCTACATCTCACTGTATTGAAAACATGCAATTGTAAAAGTGGCACACATTATTAATACATTATGTGGTTATCATCTTTCCTATTTAAAGCCAAACAGAAACTATCTGCAGACCGTAGGCATGTGGTTTATTTGCTTTATTTTATTAAATGAAATTGATTGGTTTGTCTCATTACTTTGTACTGTTTATATGGTTTGACCAATGAAAGGATGCAATTCATAATTATTTTGAAACATTTGTAGTGTTCTGTCTTTGTTCCAGAATGACTTCGAAATTGTATTTCTATTTGTGAATGTTTCTATATTGGTTTATCATTACTATGATGTTGAAAATTTATTTATGAATGACGAAGGTAAAAAATTAATGGCATTTTATACTTGTATGTCATATTTGGAACACCCTATGATAAATAAATATATTGGAATTAAACTGGGTGTAAGCTTCTGCACATGATTAGCTGCATAATGCATTTCTAGGAAATAATGAAAGGGTGAGGTGGATTCCACCAAAGTGATGTATTTTATTCTTTCATGGTTTTCCCTAGGGCAACATAGTAGGTGACATTTGCTTAAAGATGATGTCACCAAAGTTAAAGAAAATGACAGTACCCTAAGGTTTCCAATTCCAAAGGTGAAGGAATTTCAAAAGTTATTATTCTTTTCACAATTAATACAAGAAATCGAGAGGACCAGTGAATTCCTATCCCAAAGAATAAGGATATAGTTTCAGTTATAACTCTTGAGTGATATAGTCATTACAGTGAATATGAATCTCACTAAGTTGAACTTTGTTATTGGTGTGGTCTATTTAAATGGGCTTTAGTGAACATCCTCTGTGGATAGAATTGACATCTTAAAGATTAATATTAATGTTGATGCCTATATTCATATTTGAGATGTTATGGTACAAGATCATCTTACGTTACTTGAACATGTTGATGATTTATTAACTATTTTCATCATAGTTTCAATGAAATCCAATTTTATAGTCTAATAATTGGATAGACCATAAACATTTTATGCATGTGGAATTAGGAATCATTTGATTTTGATTTATTAAAATGATTTCTGAAATCTATTTATACTGTTGACTATTTTGGCCCTATTTGTTCAAGTCAATAGTTAAATCTAGTTCTAATATGAACTGATAGCGACTCTTATAAATGGTACTTTTATTAGGTCATCTAGTCCCACTCTCTTATTTTAGTGGGAGAATAAATTATTATCCTATTAAGGGTGATAGATGCATTATACATGTTTTATTATGTACACTCTACTTGTCATTTCATGAATTTTAAGTCAATCTGGGATATTTTGATATTTTCTTTGATGTTATATTTATCGTCCGTGATATCAGGTTTCGTCATGAGACACATAATTATAAGTTGACACCCCATTATGATTCAAAATATCACAAGTGCATTATTTAAGTAATATTTCTTTGAATTTATATGTTCTATTTGTACTTGTGATAAAGTTCAATTTTATTAGAAATTCATCGAGATAAAATACATATATCGTATTTGAATGATTTAAATGAACCCATTGAAGTTTTAGTAACTTATTGGTATAAATCTTATGAAGTTGTTTACAGTTACTATGGATCTAAGCTCACATTACCTTTATTTGTTAAAGACTTATTGTTGTTTTGGTCTATAAGTTATTCAGTTTATGTGCCCATTAGCTAATTAATTTTTTTGACTTAAAGAAATTATGGGACTTTATTTTGATTGACTTTAAAATTTATAGGAAAATATTTGTAATAGATATTAAAGTCATTTGGATCTAAAGATCATACTTGTATATAATTTCTTATATCTAATGCATTATCGATTAGGTAACATATTTCATGAGTTTTTTTGCTATCATGAATAAATGTTCTGAAATTTTATATTTAACATGTTGTCATTATGGAAATTTTTATATTTAGATATTTTTTATTTATGGTAATGACCGGAAGTACAACTATCATACTAAGAATGTACTCATTTTGATAACTGCTAAATTATGATATTGTCATATTGGCTATTAGGGTTTATAATGGGTTGCTTTTGTGGGTTTATATTGAATTTTTTTTAATTAAATACTAAAATAGCTCATCTTGTTGTTTGCACCCAAATCTAAATCCACGGGCATTTGGTAGCAATCCAAGTCTATAGGTTTTCATAATTTTAGTGATTACGCTTCCACTTAGTGGGCTAGTTACTGAGATTGTGAAATCGCTATTGACTATTCAGGACGGGTTGCAGTCAAGGAGACCATATGGCAAACGATGTGCTCCTGCCACCACAGGTGAGTCTTTGTTTAGTCGGTTTCGCTTGATAGTGTGAGGGTGATGTTTTGGGCTTCACAGCTATGGAGGTTCTTGTTTTGCCACCATAGGTTACTGAATCTTCAGAGTAGTGTTGTTTCGAGCATCTCGCCTTGCATGTGAAAGATTCCACTACGTGTTGGGTGATCCTGCCACCACAAGGGTGACCCTAATGACATTGGATCTTTTCCTAGTTTATGTTTTCCTACAACTATTGAAACAATACTGGGATAAATCTTATTAATAACCCAATTAGTCAGGTTTAAAATATTGTTGGGATATTAATATGCCTTCTATTCTTACATGTATTGTATATTTTGGTAAATATCTATGATTATATTTGTCAGCTTTAACTTCCCAACTATTTTCTGTTAAAATTTTGAATGATTCCAATTTTAAGGAATGGAACTAATCCTTTAATATTTCTCTGACTATTGTAATAATGGATTTTAATCCTAGAATTGATGTGCCTCCTAAGCCAGTGATTGTTAATTTTGTTCAAGCTAATTAAGGTTCTTTATGAAAATGGGAGGAATCGAATAGGTCTATCTAAAGATCAATGGGAGTAAACTCATGAATCATAAATTTCTATAGAACTACATTACTACAGATGAAATAATTATTTATCCACTAGTTAAAGGCTTGATTCCAAAAGTCTTCCAAGAGCATGTCACTGATAAGGGACTTGTTAGTTATTTTGATGTATTTTATTAGTGGGAGCTTTGCTCATATATCCAGTTGCATCTGAGATCCAACATTATTATATTTATGATACATTATTATTGTTCTTGAGAATATACATGTGTTTTATCATGGGCATTTGTTTATATGTATACATTTATTTATTTGCCTCTTTTAGAAAATTGAGGCTATATGTGGTGTATTTACCTCATTCAATATTCGAGGTTCTAGTCAATACACACACATCTTGTAGCTAGTTAAGCCTCGATTGATTGAGGTCTGGTACTAGTGTATTGGGACATTCAGACTTAGTCCGAATGAGCTTCCTTGAGTGAAGCTTGAGCGTTTGGGAGATGTTTGTAGTTAATGAGACCTTTGGTATCTGTCTCATAGGGCTCATTTGGTTTTCGAGGCTAGACCAATTTGGAAATAGGCATGATGATTACTGTTGCATGTTATTTTCATACCACACTTTCATACTGTTCAGCCCAAGTTGGTGAGGTTATGAGCACTTTGACGTGTTTGTTCCCATGTGGCTTTAGATGCGATGATCAATATAGTTGTGTGTTTGTAATTCTTTCGGACTAAGACATTTGGTTTAATGTGCACTCCATTCAACACTGTTTTGTTAGTGGCCACATTCAGTTTATCTAAACCGCAGAGTCATGTTAAATAAGTTTTAAAATCTAAAACTTATGACATATGCAGCCCAAGTGGGAGATTGTAAGATTTCCAATTAGGTGGACTAGCATAGTCAAAGATTTGTTTCCAAAGTCGATTTAGTGGTGTTGACTACAGATGGAGTAAGCAGAAAGAATCCAATTATGGTAAGTGATCTTTATGGAGATATTGGATTCCATTAGCACATCTTAATGGTATGAAATATATATATATATATATATATTACATGTGTGGACCTAAGGTATTGTTTTCTTAACGGGGAGAAAACCCTAATTTCTTTGCAGGATTGATCCCTACCCTTACCCCTATATATAGTTATCACTGACACATTAAGTGAGACTAATGATCTAAAGCAAAAGAGAAAGATGGTAGACCAGACTAACATTGATCGTGTTGTACAAAGGACATACGAAAAGAGATTTGAAGAGTTGTTCTTCAGCCATGGATTCAGGTATGCCTAAAACATGTCTTTGTAGTGTTTTATCGCGCATGCTCATCGACCACCATGAATCGTTTCTGCATTTATGTTCTATCAGATGAGGGTATGAATGATGAAGTTCAAGACAATAATGAAGTAGAGGGTGTCGTGTTCACTAAAGAAGAGGCTGAGCATGTCTAATGTAAAATCTAGAAATTATAGTATACCTATTAAACGTGCAAATTTAAACCCCCAATTGGTGGTCCTATGGCTAATCATTTGGACCGTCGTAATGTCGTAAAGCACTTACATATGGATATTGGTATTATGGATCCCAAAACTCCAACTGAATCAAAAGTTATGCCTAAAACTTAGTATTTTAGGCCTAATTGGGTGGATTTATGGTGGTCCAGGTGATAAAAAAAAAGTACATCAGTTATTCATTAGATGAGATTTAAAAAAAAAATAATAATAATAATAATAATATTATTTAATTAATTCTAGGGATTAGAGTTAAAGAAATAGAGTTGTATTTATTCTTAAAATATGTATCTCAACACAGAGGGGTGTCTTTTTTTTATCCTGAATATGCCTACCCTTGATAAAACTGTTCTGATTGGGGGAGATCAGCTTATGTAAGAGAGGTTGAAGTAGAGAGACCATGGTTTTTTAGATCACTTTATAGATGAAGTTAGACAAGCTTATTGGCCTATAGTCATTAACGGAAGATGGGTAGACCATTTTAGGAATTAAAGCAATAAAAGTCCGATTTAACTTAGTAGAGAAGTGGCCAGTAGTAAAAAATCCTTGAACTTCTGAGATGAGATCAGAAGAGATAACAGGCCAAACCTTATGGTAGAAGTGTCCTGAAAAGCCATCGGGACCGGGGGAACGTGAAGCTTGCATTTTCATGACAGTATGAAAAATTTCAGCTTCAAGAACAGATGCCACGAGAGCAGCGTTATCTTTCGAGGAGACCCGTCCAGCAATTGGGTGTAAATAAGAGGCCTCAAAATGAGGATGTGAGGTGGAATATATAGATCGAAAGTGTTCTTGAAATATAGCAGCAATGTCATTTCTATCAGTATAGGTGAGTCCTCCAAAATTCTAAGTGGAGATATTATTGCGAACCAGAGAGATGAAAAAATCGAGTATTAGCATCCCCAAACTTCACCCAATCGGATCTGGAGCGCTGCTCCCAAAGACTCTTCCTGAATAATGTAGCGTTTAAGAAAGCATTCGGAGATCTTTCTTGAAAAAACCAATTGGGATTCCTTTGTGAAGGGGAAGTATTATGAAATTGTAGATCAGCACGAGTAGAGGATATTTTGTCCCGAATATTGCCAACAGTCCTTTTATTCCACCTTTTAAGATTTACACTAGTATGAAGAAGCTTCTGATACAGACGAAAGGATGTAGAGCCAGAGATGTCATATGACCAAGATTGAGAAATCAAATTCATAAAACTAGGCTCATATAGCCCAAAAGCTTCAAAATGAAAAGGTTTAGGGAGAATTTGTTCCCTTATGGGCTCAGACAATTGAAGCGCCTTGTGATCAGAAGTAGTAACTGGAATATGATGCTAATAAATCTAGGAAAAAGACATAACCAGTCACTATTGGAAACGAATCAATCCAGTCGTACCTCAATGCGTTGAGCTCCATTTTTGTTATTACTCCATGTATAGAAAGGGCCAGAAAGAGTGATATCATGCAGAGATGCAGCATTGATGAATTCCCAAAAGGCATTGCTAGTAGCAGGATCATAAGGACGACCCCCGGATTTCTCTATTGGGGATAAACAAGTATTCCAATCTCTGACCAAAAGCCATGGAGAAGTAACGAAAGAGATAAGATTGTGGAGAGTCTGCCATTGCCCCGAGCAAACCGAAGGATGAGAACTCATATATACCACTGTGAAAGTCCATGAATGAGAAGCCCCATCTGTGCGAACCATAGCATGAATACACCAACTACAGTGCCAAATAATTTCCAGCTGACATGGATCTTTCCAACAGAGGAGAAGGCCATCAGTAGCATTAGAAGCAGGAACGCAGAAGTGTGCATCAAATTGAAGACTCCGGCAAAGAGCTGAATGATCCAAGCGCTGAGATTTAGTTTCAGAGAGATAAAATCTCAGGCTTATGTGAGCATACCAAGGAACGAAGCTCAAGCTTAGACAAGGGTCTGCAAATACCCCAGCAATTAAGATCATGGTGAGGGAGGAGACTCAAGCTGGACTCCGATTGTAACGCCTAATGCTTGAGGCCAGCTAGAAGAGGAAAGCTATCATAGACAATCAAGAAAACCTACTCAAACTTCAACCTTGACAAACCAAGAACTTCATCGATGATCGTTCAAGTAGCTCTTCACTAGAATGAAAACCATAGACAGATAAAAGGAGGTAGCAAAGATGAAAGGAGTTTGAATCATGGATAGAAACCAAAATAGAGGATCTCATGATCATAGACAGAGAGATCGAAACAATCCACCGAAGAGTGAGGAAAAACTCAGGTGGAAGGAAGATACAAACGAACAACGAAAAGAAAGCCCTCCCAGGAAACCAGCACGACTAATAACCCTTCTTCGACCTTATCAACACAGTTAGAGTCCTCCTCTACCTCAAAAACCTCTCCTACAAAATAGGAGTCTCATTGGACAGCAACACTAGAGATCGAATCCCATTCGAAGTCTCTCTCTTAGGATATCAGAGTCCTATAGTAACTGTCACATGTGATATCAGAGTCCTATTGTAACTATCACATGTGATATCAAAGTCCTATTGTAACTGCCTCTTTGTATTAGAGTTGGAGTACACTTCCACCTTTGAAGGTCTATATAAGACGTGTACCTCCAACTCATAAAACTGATCAATAAAGACTCAGTTTATGCACTCCCTGCACCTCACCTCATGGCCACACAAATCAGCCCCAATACCACCATGGCCGACGACCCACCACCTCCCCAATCCCTCTTTGGCGCTCATCACTTTATCTCCTCAAACTCACTTCGAAAAATTATGTGTTTTGGCACACTCAAATTGTGCCGTACCTCACAGGCCAACTCCTCCTTGACTATGTCACTGGTGACTTCCGTTGCCCTCAGGACCCTGTCAAAGCCAAACCCTAGCGTGAACAGGATGCATCCATTATGAGTCTTCTCATCGCCTCCCTCTCTAATGAGGCCCTCTCTCTCAAAGTTGGACAGACCACTAGTAAGGAAATATGGGATGCCCTACATGCATCCTTCAGCTCTCCCTCTACCACATAGATCCTGTCACTCAACGTCTCCCTTCAAAATCTGGTTCACAAACCAGACGAGACCTTCACTCAGTTTCTCCATCGAGCAAAGTCCCTCTCTGATGAACTAATAGCTGCAGGGAAGCCGCTTCCTCAAGAAGATTTCAACATCCATGTCTTCCGTCCTCTCAGCACTGACTACCAGGCCCTCGCCTCCATCATGATGGTGCAAAAAGAGCCAATCTCCTATAATGATATGCATGGCATTGTCATGAGCCATGAGACTCTAATCCAATCTTCATCGATCCTGCAACCGAAGCCTCAGCTCATGTTGCTCATCAAAACCATGGACCACCCACTCAATCCAATGGTGGTTGTGGTACTTCATCCTCAAGAGGCCGTGGTCGTGGTTTTGGTTTTGGGTGCTCCAATGCCTTTTCCCACAACCCCTGCACAATATATGGCCGCACCAACCATCAGATAGACACCTACTACTATCGGCAACAAAACACCACCAAACCAGCCCTACTTCCTACCCCACACTATCCCTACCATCGCCCTCCACACCCCCCCAACGCCTACCACACTATGGCCTACCCCCTAACCCACTGAACCTACATGCTTCTCCCAGGCCCACAACGACCCCAACAGGCGCTCTGCTATGTCTGATGAATTTAATGCTTTATTACGTAATGGTACTTGGTCTCTTGTGCCTTACAGGGATTCCATGAACTTGGTTGAATGCAAGTGGGTCTATGTCATCAAGCGTAAAGCTGACGGTTCCCTTGAACACTATAAGGCTCGATTGATGGCAAAAGGGTTTCATCAACAACCAGGCCTTGATTATCATGAGACATTCAATCCAGTAATCAAGCCCACGACCATAAGGATGGTTCTATCCTTGGCCATTTTAAAGAATTGGGATGTTTGCCAGCTTGAGGTTTAGAATGCATTCCTTCATGGACTTCTGCCGGAAGAGGTATATATGGACTCCCTATGCCCTTCTCATGTTTCCAAGCTCCACAAATCTCTTTATAGGCTCAAGCAGGCCCCCCGGGCTTGGTTCCACAGGCTCTCTGAGTCTCTGACTCGCTCTGATTTTTGGTCCTCCCAAACTGACCCATCTCTGTTCATCTATATGTAGGGCTCCGTCATAACATATGTACTTGTTTATGTTGACTATATTCTGGTTATAGGCAACCAGCCGTCTCATGTCACCTCCCTCCTCCAACAACTTGCCAGAGAATTCTCTATCAAAGACCTTGGTCGCCTCAGTTTCTTCCCTGGTGTTGAGGTTCTCTATCAGCATGGTGGTGTCCTTCTCTCTGAAGCACGCTACATCTCTGATCTTCTTCAACGTGCTGGAATGATTGACTGTAAACCTGTTACAACGCCCATGGCCACCACCTCTGCAGCGTCTTCCTCAGGGAGTGTCCTCTCGGATCCCACAAGGTATCGATCCATTGTAGGTGCTCTCCAATACATTACTCTCACTAGACCTGATGTAGCCTACTTTATCAATCGGGCTTGCCAATTTATGTATGCTCCCTCAGAGGACCATTGGACCCTGGTCAAAAGAATCCTCCGTTATCTCCAGGGCACAAAAGATCAAGGGTTATTCATCTCTAGGTCCGATTCTCTTCAACTTCAGGCATTCTCTGATGCTGACTGGGCTGGTGATAGTGCTTATTGAAAATCGACAGGCGGCTATGCCATCTACATGGGTCCCAATTTAATCTCTTGGGCATCTAAAAAGCAAAAAAGGTTGCACGCGCTTTTACTGAATCAGAGTACAAGGCTGTCGCTGATGCTTGTGCAGAACTCACCTCGCTCCGCTCTCTCTTTGCTGAACTGAGCATTTCTATCCCCATAGTGCCAATCCTCTGGTGTGACAATATTGGTGCCACTTATCTCTCAGTCAATCTTGTGTTTCATGCCCGTACAAACACATGTTGAAATAGATTTTCATTTTGTTTGGGATAAGATTCTCTCGAAGGAGCTTCAGATGCAATTCATCTCCATAAATGATCAAATAGCTAATATTCTCACCAAGCCTCTCAATTCAAAACGATTCACTTTTCTCTGGGACAAGTTACGAATTCGACCGTTCAAATTTCCACCTTGAGGGGGTGTATCAACACAGTTAGAGTCCTTCTCTACCTCAAAAACCTCTGCTACAAAATAGGAGTCTCATTGGACAGCAACACTAGAGATCGACTCCCATTCGAAGTCTCTCTCTTAGGATATCAGAGTTCTATTATAACTGTCACATGTGATATCAGAGTCCTATTGTAACTGTCTCTTTTGTATTAGAGTTGGAGTACACTTCCACCTTTGAAGGTCTATATAAGACGTGTACCTCCAACTCATAAAACTGATTAATAAAGACTCAATTTAACAGACCTCACTCTCTCCAAACATCATAGTACTATAATCTTGTTCAAAACGTCGGCAAACCCCCTCTCATATGATAGTAGTCATCTCATATACGACTACTCAATCTATCGCCAAATAATAATGCCAAAGAGATAAGATTCAAAATCTAGGTATGAAATCTCCAACGCATGCAAAAATGCTCAATAGGCAAAAGGAAGAGAGAAGGAAGACATGGAAGGAGCATAGGCGTATCAAAAGAAGGACAAAATAATCCGCATAAAGACACGACAGCTCGTATGACCACTGACTCACCGACTCACCTTAACCAAGCCAACCAAACATGTGTGCCATAGTGTCTAGATTTGGTTAGTCAAGCTTTATGAGATCTAGGGAAAGAGAAGTACGGTTCCCTGAAGATGTGGATTTGAGTGATCTAATCCTTAACTTGTTACGAAGGAATGAAAATCTACTTGTGTTGAGACCATTGGTGAGAATATTTGCAATTTGTCCCTTGGAGGAAATGAACTGTACCTGCAATTCACGGGTGGCGACCTTGTTGCGGACAAAATGAAAATCAATCTATAGCCACATGCTTGGTATGCATATGGAATACTGGATTTGTTGAGAGGTAAATAGCCACAATGTTATCACACCAAAAGCCAGGAGCAGTAGTGATAGGAATTCAAATTTCACAAAATAGAGAACGTACCAGGTAAGTTCGGCACAGACGTCAGCAACGGCTTTATATTCAGATTCAATGGAAGACCTAGACACGATCTTCTGTTTCTTGGAGGCCCAGGATATAATATTGGGACCCATATAAATTGCATAGACACTTGTAGAGCCTTGATAGAGAGCCTCAATACTGAGGAAGAAACTGAGAGGGCCAAGGTCCTTGATAGAAAATTAAGAAGCCAACTAACGGAGGAGAGTCATCACATGAGAACTCTGATTTCATGTGACCAAAATATTGTCAACATAAACTAGTACTATGTAGTGACACGGCCGTGGAGATAGATAAATAGAGATGGGCTAGCTTGGGATGACCAAAACTAGAGCTGATGAGGAACTCAGAAAGCCTATGAAACCAAGCCCATGGTAGCTATTTAAGCCCATAAATGGACTTGTGAAGATGGCATGCATGATGAGGATGAAGGAACTCCACAAATCCATGCAACTTATAGATATAAACTTCCTGATGGAGAATGCCATGAAGAAAATGCATTGTGCACGTCAATCTTGTGAACGAACCAACCAATGGAAATTTTCAGAGAGAGAATAGTTCGAATGGTGGTCGGTTTAATAATGGGGTTGAAGGTTTCATTGTCATCCAAATCAGGTTGCTAATGAAAGCCCTTTGCAACCAACCTAGTCTTGTATCACTCAATGAAACCATTAGCCCGCCGTTTGATCCTATACACCCACTTGTAACTAATCAAATTCATAGAATCACTGTAAGGCACAAGAGAACAAGTACCATTCTGCACCAGAGCATTAAATTTGTTAGCCAAGTTAGACCACCGGTGGGGTTCATTGTGGGCTTAGGAGAAACAAGTTGGTTCCAGGGGGGAGGCAATGGTGGTGGAAGTGTCATAAAGAGCGTGATAGGCTTGATTGGGGGGAGAGGAGGAAGAGACTAAGGGTCATCATAAATTTCAAAAGAGTTTGGGTACGTAATTATAAGTGAGGGGTTTGGGGCAGGATGCGTGGCTTGGGATGGTGGCAAAGACATGTAGAGTGGTGAGGGGAGGGGAGAGGAGGGGAGGGTAAGGAATCATGAATGCATTGCAGGTGGGACGCGTATGAATGGAGGGAGACAGGATTTAGGTGCCAGGGCCCACGGAGTGGGGCTAGGCATGGAGTTGTAGGCGTGGGGTAGTTGGGGTGCTACGAAAGGAAAAGATAAATTCACCAAACCAGACATAACAAGAAATGTAAATGTGATGAGTGGCCAAATCCATATACTGGTAGCCAACATGGGAGGCACTATAAGCTAGGGAAACACAAGGAGAGGATCGAGGATCCATTTTATGATGATTATAAAGATGAGGCCAAGGAAAGTATAAAGAGCCAAAGACCTTGAGAAAGGAATAATCAGAGACCCTTTGGGTAACAAGTTGATAGGGAAAAAGATTGTTAATAACAGGGGATGGGATATGATTGATGAGGTACACTACAGTCTCAAAAACATAGTCTCAATAAACGGGTCAAATAGAGCCATGAAAAAGAAGGGTGATGCTAGTTTTGGCGATGTGCTGGTGATAGTGCTCAACTGTCTCTTGCTAGTCGTGTGTGTGAGGGTAGGAAACACAAAGTTGGATGCCTAGGATACTGAAGAAGGAAGAGAAGGGACGGTATTTGCCTCCCCATTGTCTTTCCAAAGTTTGAAACGTCTTAAAAACAGATAAAACATTAGACTTCAATTTAAGTGGATAGAACCAAATGTACTTACTAAAGATAATAAAATAACGTCTGCCCTCAGAAGAGGCAGTAGGGTAAAGACCCTATACATCACTAAAAACTAAGTCTAAAGGGGAATAACTATGAGAGAAAGATGACTAGCTTTTCCCATTTGATAAGAAGAGCACAAATGAGGAGACTTGGGAAGATGGTGATCACGAAGTATGGGACAAAGGATCCAATCATGAGGATGACCTAAATGATGGTTCTAGTGATCATAGGAGAATGCAACATCTAAATTGGCAGATAAGGGAGGAACAAAAAACATGGAGCAGAGCCCATTCTTACTTGGCCAGAAAAGAAGAGTTTGTTTGAACACCAGATCCTTTAAGAAAGTAAGAAGAGTGAAATTCAAAGTAGACACTGTTATCATAACAAAAAAAAAAAAAATTGGACATAAAGAAAAGAGTTCGGAAGGGAAGGAATTACTAGTGTATTAGAGAGAATAAATGAGAGAGAGGGAGAAGAAAAAGAGAAAGTACCAGTATTGGAAATAGAGAGACCCTTACCATTGCCAACCAGAATTCGATGGCAATGTATGGATCAAAAGTGGAGAAAGACTAGAGTTCATGAATGGCATTGTGAGCTGCACTGGTATCAGGTATCCAGGAACCAGTGGTGGTGGAGGTTGAGGAGGAGAATGGATAGTTTGATAACCAGAGGTGGTGGATGATTGGTGGAAATAAGGTTGGGGGTGGGTGGTGTGGTAGACAATGAGGGGAAGGTTATTGTGTTTCTAAGGTTGAGATGATGGTGGAGTGGGTAGTAGTGGGGGCTTGTATTGTGGACCTGAAGATTGTTGATGGCTGTGACAAGTGTTTGCCTAATGTTTGGTGCGACCGCAAACTATGCAAGGGCAATGAGCAAAGGCATTGGAGTGGCCAAAACTACGGCCAAGACCATGACCCGAGGGGCACCATGGCCAAAATT
Source organism: Macadamia integrifolia (assembly GCF_013358625.1). NCBI lineage: Eukaryota > Viridiplantae > Streptophyta > Magnoliopsida > Proteales > Proteaceae > Macadamia > Macadamia integrifolia. The sequence continues at coordinate 34,665 of NW_024868666.1, read as the reverse complement.
GTAGGAGCCATTTCGGTCCCCTATTAGGAGAGGCGAATGGAAGCATCCAACAATGGATCTATGATTGCTTATCGAGATTGAAGAATAAACTTGTGACTCATGAGAAGACCATGCAGCTGTAGGGAATTGGATCAGACCATGCTATCATGGTAGGAATTAGTCATAGAGGTCACTTGAGTTGGATGTAGGCATCGGAACTAGTCAAGCCTAGTGTAGGAAATTGGATCAGACCGGTCTCAACGTTGCTACTTGAGTTGGATCTTGAGGGCACGGATTGTCACCAAATACATAGTCGTGGAGGCATTGGTTGATGAGGTATAGAACAATCTGTGTCTTCCAATAGACCTAGTTCTTAGAGGATAATTTGAGGGATAGAAAATGAAGAGCATTGGAGTGATTGGGAGAAGAGAAGGTGCTTGAGTAGTGCAGATTATAAAGTTTTTGTTGTCATCCATTACAGAAGAAGAACTCCCACTTGTCAAAGATGGAAAAAAAAAAAACTATGATTTTAGGGGAAAGGGTGATTGGCGGAGCGTGTGGCTCTTAATACCATGTAGTCTATAATTTCATTACATTGCTTGATGAATTACATTGTAGGAATATATATATATATATATATATTAAAGTCAACCTACCCCTACAACAATGGATTATGAGGTAAGACTTTCCTTGTACACCAAAGTCTTTGATTGCATGTGCAGTCGACTATGATTTAATTTTTTGCTATTAATTCTTTTGGTGGAGGGTGCTAGAACTTTAGATAAATTCCGTCCATTATGCATGGGGAATTTTTTCTGTAAAATTCTTTAAAAAATTATGGCATCTCGTATCTCTGGTGTTCTCCCTAGAATCATATCTTAGTAGAAAGAAAATTTTTAAAAAGGGAAATTTATTTAGACTAATATTGGGTTGGCTTTAGAGTTAACTAACCTGATGGGGAAATCTTCAAGGGGGGGGGGGGGGTGGCCTTGGTTTGAAGATTAATATAAGGAAGGTTTTTGATACTCTCTCTTGGAATTTTCTTTTCCAAGTTCTTATCAGGCTTGACTTCTCTGACACTATGATTGGATAGATCCATATTATTTTAAAGTCAGCCAGGATCTCTATTCTTCTCAATGGTGACCTGGTTGGTTACTTTGATGTTAGTAAAGGTCTCAGGCAGGGTTATCCTATTTCCCCTATCTTATTCATCATCGCTGAGGAGGTCTTATGTCGTGGCTTGAGTGATTTGGCTGCTAGAAGTCAAATTAAATCTATAGCTGGTCCTCCTAAAGCTGCAATGCCTACTCACCTTTTATTTGAGGATGATGTTTTCATCTTCATGAATGCTTCTAAAAGGTATGTCCGGAATTTAAAGTCTTTTCTTACAAATTACTAGAGTTGTTCAAGTCAGTGCTTTAGCTTAGAAAAGGCAAATTATTCTTGGGAATGATCCCTCTAGTGAGGAGACAGTGGTTATCAGAGGAGTTGGCCTACTTGTAACTTTCCTACCAAGTATTTGAGAGTCGAAATATTTCAAGGCTGAGTTAAAAGGGATCCTCTCCTTTCGGTGATGGACAGAATTAAAGCCAAATTAGTAGGTTGGAAAGGAAAACTCCTTTCCATGGCTGGAAGAGTTGAGCTAGTAAAGTCAGTTGTATCTGGGATGCCCCTACATAGCTTTTCAGTCTACTGGTGGCCTGCTACTTTGATCAATTGCCTTGAAAAATGGATGAGGAACTTCATCTGGATGGGGAAGATAGATTCATCCAAAGCCATTACTGTTAGATGGGATGAGGTTTGTAATCCTAAGAATGAGGGAGGGCTGGGCATAAGGAGGTTCCAGGATGTGAACAAGGCCCTAATTGTTAGGATTGCTTGGAAGATCAAGCATGAAGATTCTCAAGTGAGCAGGCTTCTTAGAGCAAGGTTTCTATTTGGTTCTGTAAGGATTAAGAGGGGTTACATATGCTCTTCTATTTGGCTTGGAGTGAGGAGAATCTGGACGTTTATCTGTGATACTGAAAGATGGATTGTTGGTAATGGGAAGAATATAGATTTTTGGAGAGACAATTGGTTGGGTCCAAAATCCATTTGGGAGATTTCTGGGCTAGGTGACGAAGTTTTTTTTATAATCTCTCTTACTCTGTGGCTGACTTCATTGAGAATGTAGTTGGGTGTTGCCTCTGGTGGAGTTAAGGCTATTAAATGAGTCTTTCCAAAAAAATAAGGGCCTCAACCTTCCATCCTTGCCTATGGAGGACAGGTGCATGTAGAGCTTGGAGCCGATGGGATTGTTCACAGCAAAGTTAGCCTGGGATGGTGTAAGGAGCTCTAGTTCTTTTATTTCTTGGGTTGCTCTTGTGTGGAATAAACATTTGCCTCCAAGATTATATATTTTGTGCTGGCGATGGTTGCATGGAAAACTGCCAACAGATGACCTGGTTCAAGTTAAAGGGATTCAGCTTCCCTCTAGGTGTGATCTCTATGGTATGTGCTATGAGTCTTTCTTTCATCTCTTTTTTGACTGTATTTTCTCTTCCGAGTTATGGGGTAAGACAATGGAGATGTTTAATGTGGTTTGGAGAAGGAAAGACTTTGTGAATGAGCTGATCATCTGGTGGAAAAATAAGGGGAAGGGTGGTCTTTGAGAGAGGCCTGGGCGATTGGCTTGCTTTCCATGGTGGCTGCAATTTGGAATGAAAGAAATCAGAGACAATTTGAGGGTAAAAAGAGAAGTATTGCTACTGTTTTATGTGCCATCAAAGGGGAAATCAGTTGTTTTTTTATTTTTTTTTGCAGCAAGTTGAAGATTTCTCCCACTTCTCATACCTCTCACTCTATATTGGAAATTCATTGGTACAAGCCTATGAGATATTGGATGAACCTTAATGTAGATGGCCGCCCTCTTTGGAATCTAGGTCTTGTAGAGGAGGAGGTGTCCTTCAGGATCATGATGGTAGAGTGCTTCTTAGTTTCAAGATTTCATTGGGTGTTTTCACAAGCTTTTCAGCTGAGATATGGAGCATTACCAAGGTGATTAAGCTTGCTTGTGATATGAACACAAAGCGTTTATGGATTGAGTTAAATTCCATAGCGTCTGTTTCTCTCTTTCATCATAGACTTATTCCCTGGTTTGTGCTTCAGGAGTGGACAAACCTCCTCTTATACCTGAATTCGATTGAGAGGAAGATTTCCTACTGCTTTAGAGTTGCGGATTTTCTCACAAAGGATGTTGCTAAGACTGGGGTCTCTTGTCACGATATGATTCTTCCACAACACATCATAAATGAGTTGCTAATGGATGAAGTAGTCCTCGCTTTAGATTCATGAGATAGCGGGTGTGACCCTCTACTGAAGGCAATGCTGAAGGTGGAGGCTCACTTCAGGATTTTGTTCTATTTTTTTTTTCTTCTTTCTTTTTTAATAAATTTTGACCTTCTAGAAAAAATAAAAAAATAAAATAAAATTCCTGGTTGTATATCATTACCTGCATTTGTTTGCATGTCATCAATTGTAAGTGATGGCAATCAAAGATTTGACTTTCAAATGGAAACCAAGCGAAGCCGTAGAGTCCAGATTTGGTTAGTCAATCTTTGTCACTTGTAGGGAGAGAGAAGCAAGGTTAATAGTAAGTGATTTAATGTTCATCCTCCAGAAAGAGAGACGAAGGCCTTTCTCACTCAACTCTTCAGCTAGTTTTATTTATTTATTTATTGTTACGAATCAACAAAAAAATTTATTAATATTATAATGAAAGAAAGTATACAGGAAGAGGCTAATAGACCAATAATAAAACATATAGGTTAAGAAATCGTTCCACCTTCGACATTACCATCAACAGAACGGAACCAACACATTAGACATAGCATTCAGCTCCATCAAAGCCTTCACACCCCTCTCTCTCCAAATAGCCAAGAACTTGTCCCATGTACGGCTGTCATACGGAAATCCTTCACGTTTAACTTGAGCTCATTAGTCTTATAGAAAAAGAACACTCAGCCCACCAATGTAACTTCATCTCAATCGAAGATATAGCAGCAAGGAATTTTTTTCGCCAGAAAGGGAAATCCCTCTACATATTTGTAACAAATCCAAGCTTTTGGGTCCACATATATTCCTCAAATAAGAGAATACAAGATTGTGTGCCAGATGTTTGATGAAAGTTCTCGTTCTTGTGGCCATAAGATAATCTTTCTTGGATCAAATGAATGGAGACACATCAATGGGCCTCAGTTGCCTACGAATGAGGATAATCCCACATCGATTAATAGTTTTGGGCATCCACTGACATGATGGAAAAAGTCAGAGACACCAACTACCAAACCTGGGTACCTCACCCACATAACAATGATTAATCCAAAACCAAATCAGCTCAATTTAATCTATATATAGACAGTTCACTAAAATTATACAGAATTTATCTTCTAAAAGGAGAAATGCATGCAGATGGACCCATTTCGAAGAATGAATTTGAACAACCAAATGATATTACGAAGATACAAAACTTGATTAAAATAAAAACGCAAACAACTATTCTTTGGGTTGTGGGATACATCACTATTTTTCTTCTATGATATATTTACTTAAATTGTAAAATATTTTATGAAGAATATATATATATATATATATATATATAAAGGATAGCTAAAATTTATAAGTAAAGCTCCGTTGATCAACTTAACAAAAAAAAGGGAAAAAGATCCATACCTGGTCGCACACCCCTATGCCCAGACACAAGGCCTCCTTTGGTTAATCCCCACATTGGCACAGTGGCCACATGATGAGGTGGTGATCTCCAACCCTAAGAAAAATGAAGGGGTTAATAAATAAACCAAGCGAAGTTTGATATCCAAAAATTAATTTTCGTAGATCATATGTTCAACCATAGGGAAAATACCTTTGTTGATGAAATTCCATGAACAATGATTTGATGTGAAATTTGCATAATCCATTAAAAGATAAAAGAGTCTATATGATGGAAGACTCTCTCATCAGCAAAGAAGAGTAAAGGACTCAATTTTGGGGTGGCATTCTATGGGAGGGCTTGTTTGGAACTCAGTTCTATGGTTTATATAGAACTATGTGCAAATATTTATAAAGTTTTCAAAAATAATCATATTTATGAAATTTTCAAATTCAGCTAGTAAAAAAATGAGTAGTTAATGTTAAAGATCGTAAAAGATTTTTGGGACTCATAAAAAATGTCTATAAGCTACGAAGTAGTTATTTTTAGTTCAATCTACGAAGGTGGTACATCAAATCCTATTGATAATTCCTGTGGGCAACCATAAATTTTAGATATTTCTTGATTTTCGTGAAATCTCTTCTATTAATAAAAGGTAAAACCAATTATATGAGGAAAGATTTATACGATCACATGCTTTGTTCTGAGGTTTTAGATAGGAAAATTTTCAAACATATATTTTTTCGGTAAACATCTTCAAACATATACAAAATTGAGAAATGGTTAGCTAAGCATCTCCTGTAAGTGATGCGCTGCAAAGGCACCCTAAGGGTGTCAATTAGCCTAGTTATGGTTATACAGTCTGGTTCCAATTTGGTATACATTTTGAGATGATGAAATCAAAACCGCACCAGATAAGAATGAGCCAAAATTTTGGCTACACCTTTAGTGGATCATTATAAACTACACCTTTATCACTTGGACATGCTTAATTTCATTCTGTCAGTGCTGGTGGAAGCAGACAAAAGAAGATTGGAATCTATGCCTCATGACTCAGAGATTAAAGGGTTGTTTGGCATCTTGACCCAGACAATTCACTAGGACCAAACAGATTCTCAGGTGCTTTCTATAGGCATTGCTAGGAGATTATTTTGTATGATGTTTGTAATGCGGTCAAGGCATTTTTTTTTTTGTTTGAGTCACATGCCCTATATGATAAATAACAATTTTATGGTGTTCATCCCTAAGATAGAAGGCGCACCTTCTCTAGATAAGTATCGACCTCTGTGTATGGGAAACTTTTTCTGCAAAATAATTTTTAAACTGATGGTAACTCGTTTATGATCATTGCTTCAGAAATTAATCTCAGAGGAACAATGTGCGTTCCAGAGAGGGAAGGTCATCTACTCGAACATTAGCTTGGTGTCGGAACTGGCCAATATGATGTTCACAACTACAAGAGGAGGTGGCTTGGGGCTCAAAATTGACATTCAGAAGGCATATGACATCATTTCCTAGTTTCTATATTCTCATTCTCTTTTAATGATATTCTTTGCTGATCTTTGCAAAAAAAAAATAATAATAATAATAAATAAATAAATAAAATATAAAAAAAATAAAAAATAAAAGAAGAAGAAAAACACCATTTCTTAAAACTTCATTTTTTAGGTATTGAAAAAAAAAATCTGATTTTCCAAAAAATTGAATTATGTGGATACACCAGTTGCTACTGTCTACAAAGATATTGTTTTTATTTAATAGAGGGCCAGAGGGATTCTTTGAGTAGAGTGTGGAATGCAACAAGGGGATTCAATCTCCCCTACTTTAGCAGAAAAAGTTCTCTGGAGAGGCCTCCATGAGTTGATGGCAGACAACAAAATAAAAGCTCTTCAGGGTCCTTGTGGTGTTGTAGACACCCAATTTTTTCATTCTCCTCTGGCTATAATGAACTAAGGATCTTGGACGCGATCTTTCGCTTCCTATCGACAGAGATGGCAACTGACTGAGGTAATTATTCCCAGAAGCATTCCATACTTACCCAAAATTCTCAAAAATCTCATGCGAGAGAAAAGAAGATTCCTATAATGATGTTCCATATACGAAGGAATCTGGTCCAAAGCGACCGTACAGATGCATAGTACTCAGAATCATGATTCCAATGATATATGGTATGTCAAAATCAGACCATCGAATCTTCTGCAATCACTCCTAGAAATTACACCTTGAGTACCCAAACCCCACCCATGCAAGCCCCCACACCTTGCCTTGAGCACCCAAACCCCGCTTGTGCGAGCCCTCATGCCCTGCCTTGAGCATCCAAAACCCCGCCCATGCCTTGCCTTGAGTGCCCAAACCCTGCTCATGCGAGCCTCCACGCCTTGCCCCGCATCCCTGCCCATGCCCTATGTACACTCGACCAAGCCCCACACGTACCCGACCAAGCCCCGTGTGCACCCAACCAAGCCCCGAGCACAGTTGACTAAGCCCCGCACATACCTGACCAAGCTCTAGTGACCCTGCTGAAGTTTCAGCACCCCTGTTAGAGCTCCAGCACCCTGCTGAAGCTCTAACGCCCCTGTGGGAGCTCCAACGCCCTTATTTTAGCCCCAGTGCCCTCATATTAGCCCTAGCACCCCTGCTTTAGCTCCAGCACCCCTGCCGAGGCCCCAACACCCCCATCAAAGATTGGAATCCCCATTCCGATGATCGATTTGGAGAAAGGATTCCCTCTTCACCCACCTATATACCCCACATTGCCCCGTTAGCATGTCCTACACCGTGGCCTCCTATTGGTCCAAAAAGGTATCTTTTTACCTTATTGGCAAAAAAAAATTACTTTTCCCCCCATTGGGCAAAGAAATTTATCCTCCACCCCATTGGTCCAAAATTTCATGTGTTTCACCCCATTGGTTTTAAAAAAACACTTTTTCACCCCATTGGTTGAGGAAATTCCTCTTTCCTCCCCATTAGTCCAAAAATTCTATAAATACCCCCCTCCCTTTGGTTTTTCACAACAGAACAACCCAAGCTTCCTAGTGAGTATCCCTTGTCAAGCTCTGCCCTCTCTCGTCCCCTTCCCCCCTTGAGGTTTTTCAAGTCTTCAGATAGATCTTCATAAGATCTGAAGTGTTCTTCGGGCCTTCAAAACTTTTCAATCCTTTGTCTTCTTTAAGTGAGATTTTTGTGCAGGAAAAGTTTCCCCTTAGTCTCCCACCCCCTCTTGAGGTTTTTGAAGTCTTCGAAGAGATCTTCATAAGATCCGAAGTTTTCTTTGGGCCTTTGAAGTTCTTCAACTATTTAGGTTTTAGCTTATTCCCAGTGGAAGCTCTTCCGGAGTACCACCTCAGCCTAGCCCTCCCATAGCTTATCCCCAGCAGAAGCTCTGCCAGAGTGCCACCTCAGCTTAGCCCTCCCATAGCCTATCCCCAGCAGAAGCTCTGCTGGAGTGCCACCTCAGCCAAAACCCAAAAGTAGCCCATCCCTAATGGAAGCTCTACCAAATCAATTCCATAGTCAAAGTCTGAAAGCAACCGTTCCTAGCCGGAACACTATCTAAATATTACCAGCGTCAATATCTCTCAAGAAAGGAAGTTGGAGATCAAGATCATCTTCCCCTGAGCCAGGAGAATCCAAAAGACAATCCGTGCCAGTACTAATTAGGGGTTCACCCCTCTTGACCCAAAATAGGAGTTAAGCTCAAATAAAATTTGTTAATCGAATTGTCATAATGTAGACTTTAAATTTACCTTGTTTTAGTGTACATAGTTATTTAAATTCATCCCATGTATATATGTGTGATAACCTAGCTATGCATGCGGAATAGAAATAATCGTGGAAAATGTTCGTTCTTAAGCATCTAATAGGAAGACCGATTGAACCTAGTATATTGGGTGCCTAACATCTTTCTAATTCTATAATCTGACACTGAACCTAAACCTCTAGACTAGACCAACTTTCGGGCCCTCTTCTCAGGAATTGGGCCCACCCTCGAGTCCTAAGCCTAAAATCTTAGGTGGTGACTCCAAACCATCTTTGCATGATCCCAATCCCCCTTATTGGACCATCATCAAAACCCCGTCTCAATGACAAACTTTACACTCTTACAAAATAGGAACCCACGTATCTCCGAGCGGTGATACGGTAGTGTAGGGCCTGCGGGTAAGCACACACGACACACCCCTCCCTAAGAAAGAGAAGGAGAGGGGGCTAAATGCAAGTCTTTTTGCCCCCCCCCAAAGGGGAAGAGAGTGAATTTTCGGCCGCTACCCTCATAGTGGCAACTCCACTGGAGAAAAATATCAAGCTTCCAACACTAGATGCTACCATTAAATACAAGAACATTTTCCACTACGTTTGTTTGAAAACATGTTTGGCTAACCCCATGTTTGTAATTGTATTCGCTAACTGCATCATGCATCGTGCTCAAAGTGAAATCATTTGGCAAGGGACTTCATGTCATGCCCGCACCCTCAGGGAGGTCAGTGCATATTATGGAGAGTACTTTGAGAGCAAATGGTAGCCACTTCCTGTACAAGGGTATGGGGTATTGTTAAATGATGAGGATGTTCGTAATTGTACCAGAACCCTCAGGAAGGTTTGTGCATTTTATGACATTCTGAGATCAAATAATGATATTCCCACATTACACTTTTACACACAATCACTCACGGTTCCACCACCCTGTGGCCAGTTGCTTAACCTCATGTGTAGTCACAAGTAATGGGCAAGGAAGTCACCCCCTTGACCTCGTACCTCTAGTTTTATCAAAAGGATCATGTACCTTGCATATATAGATCCTGTCAAGGAAGCTTTATTGGTCCTAATGCATCCACTGCATACTCGCATCATGTAGGAAATAGATGGAAAATGTTAGGAACACCACAAGCTGATCTGTTGAATTTGTTTACGGTCTTAAAAAGGAATTTTCCTATCATACATTCTAGTAAAAAAGAAATGCTCTCCTAAGTGGATTTCAAATAAAATGTGTCATTTCTCCTTAGAAATGAAAAATGGATGATTTGGCATATGCGATCTGGGTTGATTTCTGTTAAAGTCCCTCAAAATGCCAAATTATCTAAAAGACTCAAGGAAACTAGGAGGAAAATCACCTAGTAGGGTAAGATTAAGGAAAGCATGACTTTATCAACGAAGAATGTCTTAATAGGAGTATTCTGGTCAAGCTATTTGTATGAAATTCTTACTTGTGACATTGAGTGGACTAAGGGCCACCCCTACCCACTCCCTATCATTAAGTGAAATAAATTTGGATGGATCATTGGTTGATGATTGAGTGGGTGAATGAATAAGGGGTTGGGAATACAATAATCTTAAAATTAGCCACTTTTGGTTCAAGCACAATTCCACACCTCAAGTACTCCTACAATCCATTTGGACATGTCAGGGTAATTAGTTGACTCGTTTAAGTCCAGTGTCACCTCCATTGTCTCTTCGAGATTGTCTACCGCCAAGTGGTTACAACCCAGCTCACATGGATCCACACAACCCTGAATGACCCGAGCAAGCATGGGTCCACCCCATAGAGACTTTGCAGACAGAAATGGCCAAGTTCAAGAGAGGAATAGCCCAGATACTACATGCCATCCAAAACCCTCCCAGGGCTAAACCAACACAAGCTATAGGAGAGTTGGAGCATAGCGGACCTATGGGTCATCGCAGGAATTCTTCCTGAGTTGACTCAGGAGAACCAGAGCAAGTTAGGCCAACTGGTCAGAGAAGAGTTTCACCTACCCATCCAAATTTTCAATGAGAGACCTATTCCAGGGTCCCTCCTCCCAGGGTAGTGATTGAAGATGAGGAAGAAGAGTTTAAAGCACACATCCGAATGGAACCTCCGGAGATGTGAGAGAAAAAAAAAAGTCAGAGAGTAATTAGAAAAGTTGGAAAATATGCTCCGAACAAGAAAGAGCTCGGAAAGCCAAATAGCGGATTCTGATAAAATGAGTTTCTTCTCTGGGCAAGAATCCCCGAAAAGTTCAAATGGCAAACTGATAGATTTGACGGGTTAAGGGACCCTAAGGCTCATCTCAAAGTCTTCCTTAGCATCGCTAAGTCATGGCAGCTTGCTGACAACCAAATGGGGTAAGCCTTCATGTTAACCCTATCAAGACCAGCACTAAGGTGGCTTACCCAGTTGGAGTCTTCCCAAACCCAAAATTGGACAATCGTGGTGAAAGGCTTCACCAAACAGTACTCATACAACACCGAAGTGGATGTGAAGCATCGGGAGCTTGAGACATTGAGACAATGGCCTAGAGAATGATTCACCACCTTCTTGATGAGGTTTAGAGACAAGGCCGCCAAGATGGTAGATCGGCCTTCAGAAGCAGAGCAAGTAGAAATGTTGATTGAAAACTTGTCAAAGCCTTATTATGATGTCCTCTATTACTAACACCTGCAAACTTTTGATGCCTTGATAGCCACCGGTAATTGTGTGAAAAATAGAATCCTGAGAGAAGCTTAGTATCAAGGATCCTCCCAAGATGTAGGAAAGAATACCAGAGTTGGACATGGAAAAGGTCCCGAAACCAATATGGCAGGCATGGTTCAACAGTAAGCCTCACCTGCCACCTCTTCACAACCATTTGTGATACAAGCAGATGCCCTTGCTCAGAAGACTTCTCGCCCAAGGAGACAGTTCACTAATTTGGGAATGCCCATGACAACAGTGTATGAAAGCCTAAAGAAACAAGGACTGCTAGGGACAATGGCTCCAAGAGTAATCAACAACCCTTCTCCAACTTGTTATAGAGATAATGAATATTGTGCTTACCACACTCAGAAAGGGCATAATATTGAAAGATGCCTAGGTCTGTAACATGCAATTCAAGATTTGGTAGACAACAAGTGTCACACCCCGTTCACACTGAACCGGAGCGGTGACCGAGTTAACACCAGTTAACCCAAACCTGCCAGGATCATCAGATACTGTATTCCACCACAGCATACGCGCAACTAATATAAGTTCATCAAATCAGCAGAAGACTAAGTTTTACCTGTGAATAAATCCCATATACTTGATACCCGAATTGTGATACAATAATTATATACATGTGGGCCCGAAGGCATGATAATTACACAATAAAAGTACAATTCATATATCAAGTATAT
>NW_024868666.1:12500-22615 GCF_013358625.1 Macadamia integrifolia | reverse complement strand
TACCGCATGCTCCTATATGACAATAGCACGACTGCATAGTGCCTCCGTGTCCCATTCCACGGGCCACCAATGCATTCGTTTCCAAGCCGACTACGGCATCTAGTCTATCAATACATTATGCACCATGATGTCCACATTCAACATATAAACATCTCATTCAATTGGCATTTGAAAAGTAAACATAGCATATATGCACATCAATGTGTGGAATGACCAATCTATATAGCATATTCATGATGACATGACTAGATTAGATATAATTAAATGAATTCCAAACAAATGCCTTGAAACAAGGCCAAACATCCCCTCTCCACTTACTTGTAGCGTACAAGGATTCCCGTTCGGTACGGGTGAGATCCGGAGCGAATCGGGTAGGATTTGGTGAACCTAACATAATTGAGCGGGGTTAGTACTTCACCATTTTAGAATCAAAATTAATGAAATCCGATGTCAAAATCGTGTTTAGAACGTCAAAAGAAGGTCACACGTCCGATTTGGGTTCGATCGGACATAAGGATCACCTTCGGGGCCACACGGGTGGGTCAGACAGGTGGGCTGTCTACCCACCGGTCCTACCTGCCGGTCCGGGTAGGGGCCCACCAGTTGTACCCGCCGGTCCTACCCGCCGATTGGGCCAGAAGGCCCCTGCCCTCTCAGGTGGGTGCCACAGGCGGGTAGGGGCCCACCGGTTGTACCCACCGGTGCTACCCACCGGTCTTGGCGGAAAAGACACTGTTTCTTCCCCATTTTCTCGATTCTTTGGGGAATCAAATGGGGCTTTTTCCCACCCATTCTTCACACCTTCAAGGTCCTATAGGATGGTTTTAACCTAGATCTAGGTTAGATTCAAGTGAGGGAAAACCATCTTACCTTCTTTGCTCAAGAACGACTTCAAACCCTCCAACCACTTCAAACTCACAATGTTCCTTCTACCTTGTCAATATCTCTTCAAATCCTTCAAGATCAACACATAAATCATCTATTAAACCTTAGATTCATCATTTCAAAGGGTATTTACAAGATCTCAAGAAACCATACTCGAATCAAGGGTTTAAAGCTTGGATATGGTGAATGTTCACAAAACCCAACTTTTCTTACCTCCAACTGTAGATCTAGAGTTGAAGATCACTCTCCCGGCACCGAAATGGGAAGACCGAGCTTCGGCGCCGCTGAAATCCCCCTTTTCTTCCTCTTCCTTCTCTTCCTTTCTTCTTCCCTTTCTTTTCTCTCTCCTCTTTACTTTTCTCACCAACGTACGAGTGACATAAATGGAAAGGAAAAGAAAATCATAAAGCCTTATATATCATTCCTAATTAAGTGAATAGTGCTCTTGGATGGGTCACTCAGGTGGGTGCACCCACCTGTCCTACCCACCTGAGAGCCAAGACTTGGGATTTTGACCGGGTTCGGACCTCGGCGCGAACCCCACCCCAAGCATACGATGTAGCATACGTATATACCTTAAAATACGGATATAATACCTATTTTATCCGTACATAGCCTTATGGTAGGTGCACGTACACGGTTTGGGCACTCCCGTCTCTTCTGGCACTGGCTCAGACTTGTCGGGCCAGCCGGTGTTTAAGGTCACCCGTGCCATCATAGCCCATAAGGAACCCGCTCTAATTTCCTCTGGCTCAGTTCCTGCATGGTTAAACCGGTTCAACCGTGAAATCAGACCGGGTTTAAGAAGCGGGGTATTACATTACCCCCCCTTCTAAAAAATTTCGTCCTCCAAATTGCATACCTGGTTGATCAAAAAGATGAGGGTACTTGGCTCGCATTTCTTCTTCTACTTCCCAAGATGCTTCTTCAAGTGAATGGTCAGCCCATCGTACCTTTACATAAGAAATGGAGCGGTTGCGAAGGGTTTTCACCTTCCGGTCCAAGATTTCAGCTGGCTGTTCTGTGTAAGTCATATCAGTTTCTAGGTACTCTGGTTCCACGGGTAGTACATGAGATGGATCATGTACGTACTTCTTCAGCATGGATACGTGGAATACATTGTGAACATCCCCAAGCGAAGGTGGCAGAGCAAGCATGTAGGCTACTGAGCCAACCCGGGATAAGATCTCAAATGGTCCCATGTATCTTGGGCTCAACTTCCCTTTTCTGTGGAACCTTTGCAAATCTTTAGTAGGAGAGATCTTGAGAAATACCTTTTCTCCTAGCTGAAATTCAATCTCCTTCCTGCGGGTGTCCGCATAGCTCTTTTGACGGGATTGAGCTGCTTTAATCCGTTCTCTAATGACGTCGACTTTGTCACAAGTCATCTGTATCATCTCAGGTCCTAACATTCGACGTTCACCTACCTCATCCCAATACAAAGGAGTTCTGCACTTTCTGCCATATAACGCCTCATATGGAGCCATCCCAATTGTGGCTTGGTAACTGTTGTTATATGCAAACTCCATAAGAGGTATATATTCTTCCCAACTGCCACTCATCTCCATTGCACATGCCTTGAGCATGTCTTCTAATATCTGTATGGTTCGCTCCGACTGACCATCCGTCTGTGGGTGAAAAGCTGTACTCAAATTCAGTTGCGATCCCAAGGCATGCTGTAAGCTTTTCCAAAATCTGGAAGTGAACCTTGGGTCCCTATCTGAAACAATGCTCACTGGCACTCCATGTAAGCGCACTATGTTGTCCATGTAAAGTTGTGCTAGTTTGGTCATGGAGAACTTGGTCTTGATAGGAATGAAATGAGCAGTCTTGGTAAGCCGATCCACAATCACCCATATCGCATCCATTCCCTTAGGTGTACTTGGTAGTCCGGTGACGAAGTCTATTGTAATCCTTTCCCACTTCCATTCTAGTACTGTGAGTGGCTGAAGGGTACCATAAGGTCGATGCCTCTCAGCTTTCACTTTCTGGCAGGTAAGACAAGTCGCCACATACAAAGCTATGGTGACTTTCATGTTTGGCCACCAGTAACTTTGTTTGAGGTCTTTGTACATTTTGGTACTTCCTGGGTGGAGTGAGTACTCGGAGCTATGTGCTTCTCTCACTGTCTTATCTTGTATATCCAAATCATCGGGTACACACAATCTGTCTCGAAACATCAATGCCCCATCACTGGCTAAAGTAAAATCTGGGTCGTTCATTGTTTGGTCTTGAACCTTAACTCGAATCCGCTGCAATTCAGGATCCAAAGGTTGCTTCATTATCACCTCTTGCCTAATTGCCGGATGCACCTGTAGAGCCGACAAGGATACCGTCAACCATTTAAGGTTTTCTGGTTGAGGTTCAAGCTCTAAGGTTGCCCCTTCATACAAGAGGGTTTCATCCATTAGCATCGCTCTTGCACAAGTGGTGAGCTGACTGCTAAGTATGAGAGCGACACAGTCTTTGTCTTCCGACTCAATGCATCTGCCACTACATTAGCCTTGCCGGGATGATACTGAATATCGCAGTCATAATCCTTCATGAGTTCAAGCCATCTTCTCTGTCTCATGTTCAAATCCTTCTGGGTGAAGAAGTATTTCAGGCTTTTGTGGTCACTGTATATCTCACACTTCTCCCCATACAAATAATGTCGCCAGATCTTAAGGGCAAAAATGACTGCGGCTAGTTCCAAGTCATGAGTGGGGTAATTCTTCTCATATTCCTTTAGTTGTCGGGATGCATACGCTATTACCCTCCCCCGTTGCATGAGAACACAACCCAAACCAACTTTGGAAGCATCGGTATAGACTGTCATTCCACCTGTGCCTTCAGGAATAGTCAGAACAGGGGCAGTCACCAACCTTTCTTTCAATTCCTGGAAGCTCTTCTCACATTCCTCTGCCCAGTCGAATTTCACACCCTTTTTAGTCAACTTGGTCATTGGTGCTGAGATCCGAGCAAAATTCTCGATGAAACGCCGGTAATATCCAGCCAAACCCAAGAAGCTTCTAATTTCAGTAACATTCTTGGGGCTTTCCCATTCCACTACTGCTTTTACCTTGGCAGGATCTACTTCGATTCCGGCTTTAGACACTACGTGCCCCAGGAATCCAACTTGTTCAAGCCAGAATTCACACTTGCTGTACTTGGCAAACAACTGTTGATCTCTCAACCTCTGTAACACCATTCTCAAGTGTTGAGTGTGCTCCTCTTCGGTCTTGGAGTAGATCAAGATATCGTCAATAAAAACAGTTACCCATTTGTCGAGCACATCCTGAAATACTCGATTCATTAGATCCATGAATGCTGCCGGCGCATTGGTTAACCCGAAGGACAACACTAGGAACTCATAATGGCCGTATCGAGTCCTAAATGTTGTTTTGGGTATATCACTACTCTTTATCTTGAGCTGATAATAGCCGGACCGAAGGTCTATCTTTGAAAATACCCTGGCTCCCTGCAACTGATCAAATAAATCGTCAATGCGTGGCAATGGATACCGGTTCTTAATGGTTAGCTTATTCAACTCCCGGTAATCTATGCACATACGCAAGCTACCATCCTTCTTCTTGACAAACAACACCGGGGCACCCCAAGGTGAAACACTCGGGCGAATAAACCCCTTTTCCAATAGTCCCTGCAACTGCATCTGCAACTCCTTCAATTCAGCTGGTGCCATCCTATATGGAGCCTTAGATACTGGAGCTGCTCCAGGAGTCAAGTCTATGGCAAACTCCAACTCTCTATCAGGTGGTAAATGCATCAGATCATCTGGGAAAACATCGGGAAACTCTTTAACCACCTTTACTTCTTCTAGAGATGTAACTCTTGCATCAACATCGAGTACCGAGGCTATGAAACCCTGACATCCACTTTCTAGCAACTTTACCGCTTGGAGAGAGGAGACAAGGACCTTCCTCACCCTTTTCATTGTATCTGCTCGGTATACCCACTCTTTCCCTTCGTCATCTGTTACCTTAATCAGCCTTTCCGCACAGATCACATTAGCTCGATGAGTCGACAACCAATCCATACCCAATATAACATCAAAATTCTGCATATTGAACTTAATGAGTTGTGCATCAAATTTCTTCCCACTAATCTCCACTGGGCATGGCCCATACACTTCCTTCAACTGTGCAACTTTACCAGTAGGCATACTAACAATCATTCCATGGTCTAGGATCCTGGGTGACATCCCAAGTTTCCCTACAAATCTCTTAGATGCGAATGAATGAGTAGCTCCTGAATCAAATAAAACATAGGCTGGTATACCCGATATGGGTAGGATACCTAGTATAACAATGTATATAATTTCAGCAGGTCATCAATGTTAATCATAATGAACTTTTTAATTTTAAATGTACCTGCTACAACTTCTGTACTAGCCTCAGCTTCCTCGGCTGATAGGGCATACATCCTTCCCTGCGGTTGACTGCCTCGAGGTAAGGGAGGTCAGTACGCAGAGGGCTGACTGGAGGGCAAGGCTGGTCTGGCCCGACAGTCTTTCGCATAATGCCCATAGGAATGGCAATTGAAGCAACGAATCTGAGACGTCGGAACTGGAGCGGGGCCCCTCTGCACTTGACCCGCTGCAGATGGAGGTCGAGGTGGCCTTGGAGCTGTAGGTGCCACACTAGTGGTCGGGCGAAAAGAAGTAGAACCCGAACCACCAACTGGCCTAGGAGGGTAGCCAGATGGCCTATAGGGCTGCCTATACATAGGCCCAGAACTGTATGATCCGCGGTATGCTTTGGAGGAATTTCTCACATCTGGGAATGGATTTGTTCTCTTCCACAGTCCAGGAGTGAGGGACTGTTCACCCTTTTGCTTATCTTCCATGGTCTTGGCCTTCTGTACAATCTGGCCATATTCGGTCAAATCCAAGACTTCAAGCACAGACCCAATAGATGCTTTTAGGCCTTTTAGGAACCTTGCTGCCTTCTCTTCAGCTGTTCGCATATGCCTTGGGGCAAAATGGAACAAACTTTCGAATTGCTGCTGATACTCAAGGACAGTCTTACCTCCTTGAGTTAAGGCCATGAACTCAGTCTCCTTTCGGTCTCTGAAACTGCGCGGATAATGGTTGTCCAAGAACAACTCCTTGAACTGCTCCCAAGTAGGTTCTGGATGAGCAGCCAACAATATAGGCTTGGAGGCTTGCCACCAAGAATTTGCCTCTTTCTTGAGTTGCAACCCAGCACAAATAAGTTTCTGGGCATCCGTGCACTCAAGCACCTCAAATATCTTCTCTAATTCTTGGATCCATTGATCCGGTTCCAGAGGGTCACTCCCCACCTTAGAGAATACCGGTGGTAAGTTCCTCTTGAATGACTCCACTACCCTTGACGTATTACTCGTCGCCGGGAAGTTAGGAGCATAGACAGGATAGTAGGAGTATGGAGGAGGCATCCCATGCTGAGGAATACCGAATGGTGGGATTGGAGGTGTACCCACCACTTGTGGTCCCGTTCCCGACCCTACAGGTGGGTCCTGCGGAGTGAGTACCCGGGGCGGTTGACCCGGTTGAGAAAAGTCCAACTGTTGCTGGATGGCAGTCATAAATGCTTGCTGTTGCAGAAGCATTTGTTGCTGGAAAGCTTGTTGGGACTGCTGGATTATTGTAGCAACATCTCCCGGTGTGATAACCGGTGGAGGGTCCAGGAGTGCAGTCATAGGTGGGTCCCCATGTGCCCCACCCTGACCAAGGGTCTCTGGAGGTAGTGGAGGTGAGGTATGCCCCACAGAATGGGACCCCCTGGGATTTTGCGGTCGACCGACCCGACGAGGACCCCGTGAGGTACCTCGGGCATTACTACCGGTTCTAGTACGTACCATCATATGCCTGTACCTGGAACACATCACACACCACATTGGTTAGACACCATAGAATTGATTTCGGCACACAATCATATGCCATTACATGAGGTGTTGTAGTGTATGATAGCCTGTAAATAATCGCAGCTCAATTCCAAGGTACAGGCAAAGTCCCCAACAGACATGCTAATGGTCCCACTTGACCATAACATATTAATCATAGGAATAATATCCGTAGTGACAATCAATGTAATCATGCTAGGAGGAGAGAAGGGAAACAAGAAAAGAAGAAAAATCTTCAAAATTCCCCAACTGCCATAACCGGTGGGCTGAACCGGCGGGTAGGGGCCCGCCGGTTATACCCGCTGGTTTTACTGCCTCACACCGGCGGGTGGCACCGGCGGGTAGGAGCCCGCCGGTTATACCTGCCGGTTTTGCCCGTGTTAAAACACGAATAGGGCCCTACAGACCCTGTTCAGTCTTGTCTCTTTCCCCATCTCCTTTCTCTTTCTTCCTTTCTTCCTTGGGCGATCTTGGAGGTCTCCTTGGCGCTTCTACTCGCGAGTCTACTCATCCACTCGGCGCTTTAGAGAAGAGTCAACTCACCCTCATTCAAGTAAGTTCCTCCTTCTTCCGTTCTCAGAATTTCCATTTGTATAAAATGCATGAATAGGGTTTACTTTCTAGGCTTCCTTTCCATATTTTTCACCATAGAATAGTATTACCATGTGATTGTGATGCTTCTACTGTGGTCATTTGTAGTTTATAGGAATTTTATCTCTTCATTTGGAGAAAACCCCAATTTGTGCCCTAGGTTTCCAAATTTTGGGGTTTCTTAAATTTTTTGATCCTTTTCTCCAATTGATGATTCCCTTGTGATGCATTTCACTTGTTTTGTGCTTGATATGCTTTAGATTTCATGAATCATCCATTATGCTTGGAATCCCCATGTATTTCCATGAAAATCCCTATTTTTTGGCATTGGTTTCCTTGATTTTCATCCCATACTTGTATTCATGGAACTCCATAGTCTATTTGGGTATGTTCTTGCACTTTCATGATCCCGTTACTATGGCATTTCGTTCTAGTCCTGGGGTTTCAAGCTTTTACTTCCTTGTGAAAGAGTTGGTGCATTGAAATCGAATCCTCCCGTGTTATTTATGCTTTTTCCTTTTTTGCTGTCGTTTTACTGTCTTGGCATGTTTCTATGCGTTGTCAACTACCGTGCTTTATGTCATAAGTTTCCTATCGTTCCTAGATTGTCGCCGTTCCCGTTTTGCATGAATTGGGTTTTGGATTTCCCCTTCTTAATGCTGCTGTCTTTTCCTTTCTGTACTAATCCTTACTTTCTTTTCTTATTGCCAGGATGTCATCCCGCACCGGCAAAGGACCATCTTCCTCTGGCGTTAGACGCAAGACCACCGCTTCTAAGCGGAAGAGTGCGGAGACCAGCTCTTCAGCTCCTCGCACAGGAGACCTGCACCTGCCCAGTCTGACCCTACAGACTATGATGAGGAGCACTTCCTCAGTGCCGAGGCCGCAGCCAACTGGCCCAACTTCCTGAAGGGGTCAGTGTTGATGGAGAAGACCGTGGTAGTCGAGGACTTCCACAAGGCTAGGCTTCAGGAGAGGTTCTCAGCATTGGGCTGGGACTCTATTCTTCATGTGGACCGACCATGCTACGAGCAGCTCGTTCGTCGGTTCTACTGTAACTTGGAGGTGTCGTATCCGTACGGGGAGTTCACCATCAGCAGCTTGGTGAAGGGAGTGGACATCCAGCTGACGGTAGGCACCTTGTCCAGTATCTTGGGTATATCGGCGGTGGGACACCGATACTACAGTCCCCCCAGGGGTAGGCCTCAGGGACCATTCATGAGCCTGGAGACACCGGACTTCATCTACGAGACCATCTGCGGCAGCAGCAGTCGCCCGGAGTCCGAGACATCTTTCTACCCTGAGGTTCGTCTATTCGCCCGGTTGATCCAGTTCAACCTGCTCCCCAAAGGAGGTCATCGGAACCAGGTGGGTTTCATGGTGGCTTTCATTGCCTTCTGTATCTTCACGGCCGCAGAGGGAGGCGGCGAGCACTTGTGCCTCCCTACATTATTCTCAGAACGATGGAGCACCACACTTCCCACCCAGAGGATGGAGGATTCCCTTACGGCAGGATCCTCACTAGGATCTTCGAGTTCTTCGGGGTGGATCTGAGCGGTGAAGAGGGGAAGACTCCGGCTGATAGGTTCAACCGGAGAAACCTCCTGAAGATGGGTCTTCAGACCCTCATGGATTCACCTCCTAGATCAGGAACTCAGAGAGGTAGGGGTAGGACGGCTGCCCTGATGGAGGATGTCCTCATGGAGGAGGAGTCCAGTGAGGAGGATGAGGACTACGTTCCTCAGGACGAGGAGGAGGATCTGATGGGTGGCAGCATCCCTGAGGAGGCGCCTCAGGAGTCGAGAGGTCCTGGTCCTAGTTCTTCTAGAGCTACAGCCCCACCACCTGGGAGTAGTGCTTACGACTTTGAGGGCATGTCGTCCTCTATGCGGGCCTTGCAGGATGGCCAGGTTCAGATACTGAGGCGGCTGGACGAGATTGCCTCCAGGCAGACCACCTTGGAGGATTCCTTCCTTAGGCTGGGTCAGGACTTAGACACCAGGGCCAACGCTATCTCAGCAGACTATGGCCGGCTTCGGAGGGAGGTACGGCTGGTGAACGTGAGGTTCGATTACTACGATCACCGCTTCGACGTCAACTCCAGGCCTCCAGCGAACGTGGTGATCATCGACGACGATGACGACGACCAGTGAGGGCTTGGCTCACCCACACTAGCTGTTTACCCGTTTCCTCCTTTTTTGTAGACATTGTATATTTATTTATTCTCATTCCTTGTATATGTATTGTAACTGGTTTCATTTATGGAATAAAATACCTTTGGATAGTGGATTTTTTGTGGTGTTTTCATATGTGGAGTACCTGTGTGGTTTTGTGGTTATGTGATTTTTCTATCTATGCTCTTTGTTATATTATTATCTGTTGTTTATCAGGTGTTTGTGTAAAATTTTTGGAAATCCCATTTTTTACGCCGTTATGCTGCCGAAATTTCATCAAAATAGTACTCTATAGGTTACATCACCAACCTAATTCCCTTTTTTATCTATACTCACGCATGCCATGAATGCAATATATAATGAAATCCCTTTTTATACTTTCTTTCTTTAGCTTTTAATCTTTAAAGCTTTTATATTAGTCCAACCTCATTTTCCTATTATAGAATCTATGGGATTCTAATGGTATGCTGTGAGTGGAGCAGAGCATCACGCTCTGATACCACCGTTTGTCACACCCCGTTCACACTGAACCGGAGCGGTGACCGAGTTAACACCGGTTAACCCAAACCTGCCAGGATCATC
>NW_024868666.1:2500-7500 GCF_013358625.1 Macadamia integrifolia | reverse complement strand
CTAGTTTCCTCCCCAACCGTTGGATGGAGGACATTTGTAAATATCTTAGCCATCCATTGTAACTTGGGGTAGGTGTTGCCTCATTTGGCAAAGACACTCACCAAGGACCAACCAAGAGTGTTCAACCAAGCAAGTGAGTTCTCAAGCCTTGTACTCAAGAGTTCTCTAGTGCTATACAGGTTCATTCTTCTCAAACTCACTCTTGTGTTCACTTCTTCTCTTCCCTAGTCCCTTAAGGAGGGTGGTTAGGCTGACTTAGCGCTAGTGAAAGTGCTAAGTGCCGGTGCGGTTGCTTAGAAAGGTCTGAAGCATCGACAACGTGCTCTTGAATGGCCCAAGTGTGTGCCTACGCATGCCCCCAAGTGTTGGCTACGTGTGCCCACGTGTACACAGCGAATGGCCGCACAACACCCCAAGTGTTGACTACAAGTGCACAATGAATGACCCAAGTGTTGCCTAGATGTGCCCATGCTGCCCACAACTGTTGCCCAAGTGTGCAACCAAGTGTGCCTGTGCATGCCCTCGAATGCCCCAAGTGTAGCCCAAGTGTCGTTTAATTGTGCTCTTGAATGCCGCAAGTGTGCACATATACGTGCCCATGACAATGCCAACGCGTGCCCCCCTAAGGGTGCCTAAGTGCATATGAAGGCAGTGCACGAGGCGGCAGTACTGCACGCAGGGCCGCACAATGTGCGTGCATGGTGGCAGGCATGGCTGCACTACCGCGCGGAAGGCAGCTGGCATGGATGCAAAAGGCGTAGGCATCGCCGAGGGCAAGGTTGCACTAGCGCGCTAAGTCTGCTGGCGTCGAGGCAGGCTGCCGCGCGCATGGATGCGGGCGTTGCTGCAATACCGCACATATGGTTGCACGCAACCTCGGGCACGGTTGGGGGTAAGGTTCCACTCTCACGCGCAGGGGTGCAGGCTACCGCGCGCACATGGCTGGGGGCAAAGGTGCACACCGCGCGTAAGGCGGCAGGCAACAATGCACATTACTGCTGGAAATGCTGCTCAACCGCACGAAAGGTGGTAGGCCTGGATGCACATGGCGGATGGCAATGGTGTGGGCAGCGCGCGCAGGGTTGCTGCCCGTGCCGCACTTCCACGCACATGGCTGCGACCACGGCTGCACAAGCCTCGCACATGGTTTGGCGGGTGCAACACATGCCACGCGGATGATTGCGCGCATGGCGAACATGACACGCAGATGGCTACACAGTTGCGCCCAAGGTTACGTTCCACGCCTCACATGCCGCGCTTCTGGCCGCACTAACTCGCGCAAGGTTGCTTGCATGGCCGCACATGCCGCGCCCCTTGCTGCCCTAGAGCTCGCAAGATTGCGTGCATTGCTTCACACCGCCCCCCAGGTCGCATGCATGGCTGCGTGTGCCACGCCCATCGCTTCGTCGTCGCGCGCCAGGTTTCGGGATTTACCGGAAGTGCCACGCAAGAGGTTGCAGACACGGCTGCACCGCCGCGCGTAAGGTTACGTTGCGTGGTCCACATGCACCGCCCATGAGTGCACTATCGCGAGCAAGTT
The DNA here is from genome assembly GCF_013358625.1 of Macadamia integrifolia. Lineage (NCBI taxonomy): Eukaryota > Viridiplantae > Streptophyta > Magnoliopsida > Proteales > Proteaceae > Macadamia > Macadamia integrifolia. The sequence continues at coordinate 5,960 of NW_024868666.1, read as the reverse complement.
CGCTGGCACGGCCTCCCATGCGTCGATATTGGTGGCTGGCATGGCCGCACATGCCACGGGCTTTTCGGCACATGGCTCGCGTAAGGTTGCACGCATTGCCGCACCATCGATCCTAGGTCTAGTCCACCGTGCACATAGCCGCACGCACGTGGCTCACACATGGGTGCTTCCGTGGCCCCCATGGTCCATGCAACAGAGGCTCGTTTGTGGCCTTCGGCTGCACACGAGGCACCGACTGCTGCACACGCCAAGGCCATGCCCGCACAACGTAGTTTGGGTCTTTAAATCATGTTGTGCGAAACATCCCTTTGGGTTAGAAAAGCCATGAAATTGGCTATTTGGCACCCAAAGTACAATCATTTTCAATTAAACCCCGCATTTCCATTTTTTTGGGTATTTTTCGTAATGTTTCAATCATAAAATAATAAAAAAAATCAAAATATGTTGGAATGGTCCAATATTTTTTCAGAACATTCTATCAACCTTTGGAAGACATCCGAAATTTAGTTTTCAGAAAAATACATTAAAATGGATTTTTCATAGTTTTTTGAATTTAATATATTTTTTAATATTAAAAAATTAATAAAAAAATAAATATTTATCCGAAGACGGCGATTTTTATATGAAAATAATCTTTGGATTTTTCCTTAATTTCTTACCAAGTTTCATTTGATTTGGATATTTGTAGCTCAAAAAATAGAACGGTATATTTTTGGGGGTGGTCATGTCTCCTTCTGGAAATGGGCAAAGAGTATAAGAGCTACCTTGAGGGAGGGGGGTGTCACTCCCAGGGTGGTTTTTGAGGGGCCGCACTGAGGGGCAGCAGACGATGAGGGGGCATGGTAGGCAATCTGAAAATACCCATGGCATGGTAAATGAAGTGAAATGGCACATGGGTTTCGATGAGTTGGCCCTCGGTGTGCGCTGAGGCCTGCCACTGCGTGCGGCTGGACGCGCATGGCCGCCTGCCTTTCGTGCCATGTGCCCGCAGCTGCTGTAACGTGTGCCAGTGGTGGCAGAGCATGCTCTACGAAGGTGGACGTGCTTGCGAATGGTGAGCCCTTCTGTCTAGCAACGCCGCCCCCTTCTTTCGCATGGCCTTGCTCACCACCGTGGGCTGTTGGGCGCACATGGACGGGTACCATGCGCTGTCACGCCCCAACTTCTGATGCCACATCTACCCCTCGACGCATAGCATTTCCAAGGAAGGTGTGGTTTGTGAGAACATGTACATGGCGCGTCCGTCCCGACAATCTTCCCCTCTGCCGCACACAGTTGCTTGCCAGTGTGTGCTGCTGGGCGCGCAGGGCAGCCTGCCTTGTGCTGCAGTGCCTCCACATCTTGCACCGCATGTGTCAAACGCCGTATAGCATGACCAAGAGTGGCATCGCCTGTGTAAGACGCATTCACGGTATGTTGGTTTCGAAGATTTTGCCCTTGGTGTGCGTTGCGCCTGCCACGGCGTGCTGCTTTGCCCTCGTGGTTGCCTAGTATATACCGCTATGTCGCGACGGCTGTTGCCTCCTGCGGTCTTAGCCGCAACGAAAGCCCAACAAAGGCTTGGCATGTATGTGAAAACAAGTACATGGCTCGTTTGTCCAGGTGGGCAGCCTATCTGCCGCACGCCAATGCCAGCAACCGTGTACTGCTGGGTGCCCTTCGCTCCCTACCTACTGCTGCCATGCCCCCACAGTTGCTGACACGTGTCCGTGGCTGCACAGCCGTTTCCAGAGAGGCATGGCATTTAAAAACAAGGAAATGGCCAATGCGTCCCGATGTGCAGCCCTTCTTCCGCACACCGTTGCCTGCCACCCCGGGCTGATTGGTGCGCAAGGGTTCCTGCCTCGTGCTGCCGTGCCCCCACGGCTACCGCCAGATGCGCCCGCAGCTGCATGGCATGTCCGAGATAGGCTTGGCATGTGAAAATCACCATCAAGGCACGTTGGTTCCGATGATTGCCTTCGATGTGCGCTGTGGCCGGCCATGGAGTGCTGCTGGGTGTGCATGGCTCCTTGCATATCTGCTGCCACATATGCCAGTAGCCACACAGCATTTCCAAGAGTTGCATGGCATGTGAAGGACAGCAACATGGCATGAGGGTCAGGATGATTAGCCCCTTGTTTTGCACCTTGGCCGGCCAATGCGTGCTGGTGGGTTTGCATGGCTGCCTGCACACTGTAGTTACACTCTCATTGCAGCCTACTGCAACTTTTGCTAGTTTTGTACAGCATGCCAAGGGAGTCATGGCATGAGAAAAACGTGCAAATGAAGCATTGGCCCCGTTGATTAATCCCATCTAGGCACTGTGGTAGTTTGACGTGCTTTGCTTCCTTCCATGTGTAGTTTTTCTAGTGCCACTGTTTACGAGCGTGGTCGAAGTCACACATTTGCACCCTTCTTTGCTCTATGGCTTGTTGTCATATGTAGGTCATGGTGCAAGGGGTGGGGTGTTATCTACATTTGACGGAATCATTGGTCAAGTCAATGTGCACAATAAATATTTGGTTGGTCCCTCCCCCCCATCCCATTGTTTTTTGTTTTTTCAAATTGCACTATCGTGGGTTTGTTGCTTGCAAGGGTTTTTTCATGGTCGGTTTTGTGGCCTATGCTATTTGGAGAAGTGCATTTCTAAGTCGGGCCTAGGTGTGGAGGGTGCTTGCATGCCTTTTTGCGTCAGTTGTTGTAATACAACAATGACGTGTGGGTCTCTGGAGAACATGGGTTGCAAGCTTGTAGGTGGTGGTAGATCATGATTCCCTCCCCCCTCCTTGCTTTTAAAAAAATCTCCATTCTCGTGGGTATGTTGCTTGCAAGAGTTTTGTCATGCTCGGTTTTGTGGCCTTTTGGTATTGGGAGGAATGCATTTCTAAGTCGTGCCTAGGTGCGGAGGTGGTTGCGTGCCTCATGCCGCAAGTGTTATAATGCGACATTAACGTGGGTCTCTGGAGAACATAGGTTTGCAAGCTTGTAGGTGTAGACAGATCACGAGTCCCTCCCCCTCCCCTGCCCCCACTTTTTTTTTTAAAAAGAAAATTACATTCTCGTGGGTTTGTTGCTTGCAAGAGTTTTTTCCCATGCTCGATTTTGTGGCCTTTATGGTATTTGGAGAAATACGTTTCTAAGTCGTGCCTGGGTGCGGAGGTATTTGCATGCCTCCTGCCGCAAGTGTTATGATGCGACATTAACGTGGGTCTCTGGAGAACATAGGTTTGCAAGGTTGCAGGTGGAGACAGATCACGAGTCCCTCCACTTTCCCCTCCCCCCCCCACACTTTTGTTTTTAAAAAGAAAATTGCAAGCTTGTAGGCAGAGATAGATCTCAAGTCCCTCGACCCCTGTTGATTGTTGTGATTTTCGTGCTTAGCGGGGCTATTGATTTTTCTTCTACCAAATCCTTATTACGTTGTAGTAGGTTTGGCGGTGGATTGTGTCGGTAGTGGACGCAATGCGCGTGAGTGGCT
>NW_024868665.1:60842-73388 GCF_013358625.1 Macadamia integrifolia | reverse complement strand
AATGCCAAACAATGCCTTGGAACAAGGCCAAACGTCCTCTCCCCACTTACCTGTAGCGTACAAGGATTCCCGTTCGGTACGGGTGAGATCCGGAGCTAATCGGGTAGGATTTGGTGAACCTAACATAATTGAGCGGGGTTAGTACTTCACCATTTTAGAATCAAAATTAATGAAATCCGATGTCAAAATCGTGTTTAGAACGTCAAAAGAAGGTCACATGTCCGATTTGGGCTCGATCGGACCTACGGATCACCTTCGGGGCCAAACAGGTGGGTAAGACAGGTGGGCTGTCTACCCGCCGGTTATACCCACCGGTTATGACCGGCGGGTACCTACCCGCCGGTTATACCCATCGGTTGTACCCACCGGTTTGGCCAGGGACCCCTGCCTTCTCAGGTGGGTACCTCTCAGGCGGGTAGGTACCCGCCGGTTGTACCCACCGGTTTTGGCGGGAATGACTCTGTCTCTTCTCCATTTTCTCCATCCTTTGGGGAATCAAATGGGGCTTTCCCCCACCCATTCTTCACACCTTTGAAGTCCTATAGGACGGTTCTAACCTAGATCTAGGTTAGATTCAAGTGAGGGAAACCATCTTACCTTCTTTGCCCAAAAATGACTTCAAACCCTTCAAATCACTTCCAACTCACAATGCTTCTTCTACCTTGTCAATATCTCTTCAAATCCTTCAAGATCAACACATAAATCATCTATTAAACCTTAGATTCATCATTTCAAAGGGTATTTACAAGATCTCAAGAAACCATACTCGAATCAAGGGTTTAAAGCTTGGGTATGGTGAACGTTCATAAAACCCAACTTTTCTTACCTCCAACTGTAGATCTAGAGTTGAAGATTACTCTCCCGGCACCGGAATGGCAAGGTCGAGCTTCGGCGCCACTGAAATCCCTCCTTTCTTCCTCTTCCTTTCTTCTTCCCTTTCTTTTCTCTCTCCTCTTTACTTTTCTCACCAAACGTACGAGGGTAATAAATGGAAAGAAAAGAAATCATAAAGCTTTATATACTATTCCTACTTAAGTGAATAGTGTTGGATGGGTCACTCAGGTGGGTGGGTGTACCCACCTGTTTTACCCACCTGAGAGCCAAGACTCGGGATTTTGACCGGGTTCGGACCCTGGCTCGAACCCCACCCCAGGCATACGATTTAGCATACGTATATACCTTAAAATACAGATATAATACCTATTTTATCCGTACATAGCCTTATGGTAGGTGCACGTACACGGTTTGGGCACTCCCGTCTCTTCTGGCACTGGCTCGGACTTGTCGGGCCAGCCGGTGTTTAAGGTCACCCGTGCCATTATAGCCCATAAGGAGCCTGCTCTAATATCCTCTGGCTCGGTTCCTGCATGGTTAAACCGGTTCAATCGCGAAATCATACCGGGTTTAAGAAGCGGGGCATTACAGAACCAGTAATAACTCAATAAGTAACAAAAAAAAAAAAATCTCAATTAATTTCCTTGTGTATGCATGTAAATCCAAAACCGAATTGAATTGAACCCAATAATAATCCGATAAAAACCAGAGTAAATCAAAACCAAAACAAAACGAATCCAAACTTTTTTTTTTTTAATGACTTTTGGTTTCGTATTGGTTCAGTAATATATCAAAATCGATCCAACTTGATGGCCAAAATTGAGTAATACTTTGATTTCAGTGACTTGAGCAATGACAAAAGTTAGAGTATCAAATCAATCTCCTCTCTTTTTCTTAGCAAGTTCCTTTTCTTGCATGCCACTGATCACGTAAGGAAAGAGAAGAAAAAGTCTAAAGAATGTGAAAGTGTGAAAAAAGAAGAAGAGGAAATTAACACGTTGATATATGAGTCACGATCCAACAGCAAAGTCTGATATTGGAATTTTAATTACTCATCTTAAAGGATTAAGAGCCAACACTTCGGCACCGCGAGGGCTCTTAGCCGCCACATGTGTGTTGGGCTTATAGGTAGTAAAAACGGGAATGGCAAAAAGGGAAAATAGACAGTACGGGTTTTAAATTGTAAAAGTTTTCGAATGATACGATCAAATAAACGGTAAAAAAAAAAAAAAAAGAACGATAAAAATCGAAAAATGGACGGTACTGATTTTAAACGTATAGATTTCAAACAAACAGGACTCATATAAATTAAGGAATTATTATATGAATATCTGTATCTAATGTTCAAAACAACTACAATATCTAACATTAATGCCTAATTGCCTATACATCCCATGTCTCATTATAAGTTTTAAGATATATCATTGAATATCATCCAACACCGATTCTAAATTCATACACCACACATGTCCAAAGTCTTATTTAGCAATGAGACTAAGTTATGGTGTTGTTCATTGTTGTTAATAGTTGACACATTCTCGAATTGATATATGTTCAGTTGGAGTTAGGAGTTATCACTTTATAAATATTTTTCAGCAAATACGTCAGTTTATAACTCAATTTTGAGGTCCATGAATTGAATTTGAGTTGAAGGTAATATCATGAGAAATATAGTCAATTGCGTTAGCTTTAAGTTGGTGAAAGAATCAGATCGATCAGAGTTCGGGAGAGAGATATATGGTCAATTAAGTAGACAAAATGTTCAAAAACCAAGTCTTAAAAAACACCATAAAAAGGAGAATGTGTTTTAAACATGTTTAGAACGGGAATGCTTGAAATTTGTTGTTTTTTTAAGCATTTTTGGGAAGCATACGGTAAAACGTGTTTTAAACGATAAAAAACTAAAACACGTTTTTGCTAACAGTGGACTTGGGCTCTCTCACACGGAATTACACTGCATGAGAATTTTATTTTATGGCATATTTCCAAATCTAGAAAGCTGACCAAAAAAATTGAAAATCTCACTTACACCTCAAATTCAAAAATTTTCTACGAAACTTTTCGAGAAGGGACTACCTATCATGGTCAATCTAAGTAAAGAAATGCTCTACCTGTTTATTTTGCCAATTAAGGGACTGATTCGAACTGACATCTATTATTGTGATTTCTTGAACGAATCTGGGCTGCTACTAATCTGTGTTGCGAATGATATGACATTTCTTTCCTTCTTGGAAACCATACTTTCGACTTCTTTTGTTTCTTTGCACTTTAAAAATTACTTGCCATTTCATATGAATCAATCGCAACTCTTATACCTTACAAGGGAAATCCCTTTCCCTGCCTCTCTAAATCATCCAAAATATCAACAAATGGATATAGGATTTGTCGCTCATCCATCTTCCCCCTCCCCTACTTACCATTACCTCCTCTCAGTTCTGTAATATATGTTTAAGTGTTTTCTATTGTGTCTCCCTTAACTCTAGTCTTGCAGAAAGTTCACAAGAATTGAAGGTTTGAGGAATCATCGAAAGAATGAAGCTTGCCAAGCGATTAGGTGTGACATATATCGTTATTTGGACTAACTACGAGAAGGTGGTTTACATTTTTGAGGATGATCAAATTTTATGTCTTGGAATATGTTTGCTTTCTTAATGGATTTAAGTAAATAAGCTCGATTTGCCACCAATGATTCTTCGCAATTGGTTAAGAATTACTTGTCGAAGCATCCTTCCATCTGACATCCCCCTTTCCCCTGGGACTTCTCTCAGCAGCCTTTGGGCAGTCATCCCAACCCATGGGCCCTTGACGGGAATTATCTTGAAAAAAAGAAAAAAATTGATTTGGTTTATAACTGCATGTGCCCAATCCAATAAAATACTGGCAGCAAAGATCAGTTCTACATTATCTATCTTATAAATAATATAATAATAAGAAGAAAAAACTTATTGATATTAGAAAGAATGTTTGTTCACGAAGAAAGGGTTGATCCGGTCCTGTGTAAGTGGTATCACAGTGATCCCAAGGACTAGTCGGGCCAAAGATCCGGACACCTTGGATATCAAAAAATAAAAAAAAGAAAAAGAAAAAGAAAAAGGGTGGACCATCAAACCACATAGAAGGGAACAATTTCCTTAACCCTTAACCCACAATCAGTTAATTTTACTTAAAATATTATTATTGTTTTTTTATTTATTTAGATGTCAATTTCAACCCTTCTCTTGGAAGACCCTGTATTTGTTAAACCCAACATAGGGTCACCTGGGATTTGGAAAGAATAATTTGGGCCCCACAGTTACAGTTCATTCTATAGGTATCCCATCAGGAAGGGGAAGAGAGGTTGCGGGGTCCAGGTTTTCTAATGGCATGTGGATTCATGGGTTGAGACTAAAAAGGATAGCGATCCTAAATTTAGTGAGCTTTGGATGAAAGTAGAGAGGCAAGGGGAGATGGAATCCCAAACACTCAAAGGCTCCGTTTGGTATCGTTCTAAAAAGACATTTCTGGAGTTTTTTGGTTCTATTGAAACGAAAAAACGGAATCTTCTGTTTGGTGCACTTATGGTCCGTTTCTGTTTTTTTGAAACAAAAAGTGAAAAAAAAAAACTGAAAAAACGAGATTGGACGGAACTCCAAAATGGAGTTCCGTCTTCCCAGTTTCGTTCCATTTTACAAAAAAAAAAATTCCCGATAAAAATCTGAAATTTTGAAACACCATTTTTTCGTTTAAAAACTGCGTTTTGACACAGAAACTGAAATTTTCGTTTTTGACATGCAACAGCGTTTCTGGAACAGAAACGATACCAAACGGGCTGAAAGCCTATAGAAAGTTTCAGATTTTTTTTTCCTGCCTCGAAGATAAGGTGTCAAAACCTAGTTGGAACCAGTATAAATAAACAAAATGAGTTAAAATAACTTGGATCGAACCAAATCGAAATCTTATTCGGACTGATTTTAATGAACTCAAAATCAAATTAAAACCATTTCAGAATTCAGATCGAAATCAAAACCAACCTGAAACAAACTGGAAGCTAGAATCTCTCATTCTCATTCGCACTCGCACTCGCACTCGCACTCGCACTTTCTTTCTCTGTGCTTGGGCATGAGGAGATATCGAGTATAGTGATTAGGGGTAAAAGTTTGGCCTTGACAACCCGAATCTACCCTAGCCCGCCCTAAGCTTGAACAGGGTTTGTGCCAGGATTTTTGACCCTGAAGGCAGGTTAGGGTTGAAAATCCCAATCCTGGATTAGGGTTGGGTCGGGCATGGTTGAGCCCTCAGCCCTGCCCAACCCAACCCAAGATTCAACCTTGAATGCTTATATTAGATTTAGAGCTCCTATTGATATTTTATTTTTCTATATTTTTTTTAACGTCTAAGACGTGAATGGCAAAAGCAGGTCAATCAAGGTTAATCCAACCATTACAGAAGCCATGGTCAACCCAACCTAGCCCAACCTGACCCAATCTAGCCCTAACATGGTCAATTAAGGCCAGGTTGAGTTGGTATGAACCCGATAGGGTTGGGCTTGAACATGAACCCAACATGGCCCTGGGTTGAATTTTGAGGACTTAGGGTTGAGCCAGGGTTTTAAGAAACCCTGCCCTCTTTCACCCCTAATAATGATCATATGATCCCGTTAACAAACACGCGGTCAAAGGCTCAACTTCCAACGGGTTTTTACGTCTAGAAAAGATATTTTTTTTTACTGTTTTTGCCCTTTTTAATCTTATAAAAACAAACAATTTTCTTTGATTCCTTTTATTTTAAAGGTATATTTCTTTTCTTTGATTCTTTTAATTTCAATGTTCTATCTCTCCAAACAAGTCAGAAGTTCAGATTTTCTGCCCACATGAGGTCCCGTACATGGGTAGTTATCAATGAAACAGAATCTCCATCCAGATTAAATGTACATTAATAAATAAAAGAGAATCTATTTCATTAGTAATTACCCACATGGGGAAGACTCCATGTGGATAAATCTAGGGATGGAGCTCGTCTATAATGCAGACCCAAAGGTTGGGAGCCCTCAAACATGTAGGTTAAGATGTAGATGTGTAGCCCAAGGTGCTCGTAGCCCTTGGATCTATGCTACACCTTGTGTCGCGTGATAGAAGAATCCAATCTAAAATCCAGACCCCAATAAACCAACATTATACTTTATATGGTACCCAAAATATACCATTATATATACCTAAAAATACGAGATCAGCTCGTTAAGTGCATGCTCTTTTTCTTTGTGTTAGTTTCGCATTCTTCATTCAATTGTGTTTCGTATTACTTGTAACAATCCTCTATTACAAGAATAATAAGCTCTATTATATCTCATCAATAAAATCTCTGTTACATGTAAGATATGTGAAGTAGTTGTGTAGAATTAAGATGCCTATTTAGTAATTATATATATGTGGGATAGTAATTAAATATAAGTAAGAGTCGTGGATATTATGATGAGTAGTGAATTAAATCTCTATTTTTTTCTTTTATGAAATAATGACCAATTCTTTCCCAATTAACCATCGAGATTAGCGACCTCCTAATTACGTTAAAACTTAAAAAGTGATCCGATCATCTTGTTTTCTCGATGTACTCTAGATTGGATGAGAAATTTTAGAGAAGAATAGAGTGAACGTGGGTGGTCAACTAGAAAGGCGTGGAGGACAATTTCTGCCTTTGGACGCGATTGATAATTCGTGTCGGATTCCATGCATTTAGCTTTCCAAAGCCCCAGGTTGTGACCGATCCCTCGAACGAAAATCTCTCTCTTTATAGAGCAGACTTCAATGATAAGGTCCCACTTCCGAATTTCAGATGTCACTAGACAATAACAGCCTTGTCCGATTGGGTTGGATTCTCTCACTGTCACCCCTTGTATCTACTGATCCATTGATATGATATTGGCTAAGAATTGAAACGGTCAAGGTCAAGATCAAGGTCAAAGTCAACGTCGATGCCAATCTCATCCAACTAATTCCAGATGATTTGGTCCGATTCCTCAAACCATAGATGCGGTAGATAGACTAGGGTGGCGAGTTTAAGAGGTAATTTGAGAATTTTAAAGTCATGAGGGTAAAGGGATAAATGTTCATGCATCCACATGTTTGCACTATTTATTATCACACGTGTGAGAGACTATGAAGAGTTTAGCTGCATACCGATTACTAATAGAACAACCCCTCACACATGTAAGATTTGTAGCTAAGTAACTCTAAAATGATGTATAAAAGAATAAAAAATAAAAATAAACAATCACACAATAAACACAGATTTAAGTGGTTCAACTAGATTTGCCCATCTCTATCATAAGAAAAGATCTTGCTCCATTATGAATGAAGAATAAGATTACAATACTTATCATATACCTCTCTCAGATTTCTTATAGAGAAAGAATCATCATTACAAATATATAGTGAAACTTTAATATTAAAAAACACAAAATTACCCGTTATTTGGGAAAGATCATCATCATTTCCTGAATTAAAATGTGACGGAATATAAGACATAAACCTTTATTCAAAAAACGTTACATTATGATCTTACAGAGACTTAAAAACCAGAAGACTAGTTGATGAACCAGGTATACAACACCTGCAAGTGATGTCACTCTCCACCCCTCTCCTCAATCCTCACCGGGAAACCTCCTTTCATTTTAGCAGTCAAGTAGGACACAAAAACCGGCTCAAAACCAGTGTCCACCGGCACCACCCTAAACTGTCTCATAACTCCGGCCACCACCCCCTTCATCTGCAAGAATGCCATATCCTTCCCTAAACAAATCCTTGGCCCTGCTTGGAACACTGAAAATGTGTATGAATCCCTTCCCACAAACTTCCATTTTCCGGTAATCTCCTCTTTCTCCAACCACCTCTCAGGGCAGAACTCAGCCCAATCTTTCCCCCACAATGACTCCATCCTCCCCATCGCATAGGGATGATATGTCACTTGCATTCCTTTCTTCACTATATTCCCATCTGGTAACACATCGTCTCTTGCTGCTTCTTTACCATCAGAAGGGACTGGAGGGTAGAGCCTCATGCTCTCGCAGAGAGCTGCGTGGGTGTATACCATGTCCTTCGCTTCATCGTAATGATTAAACCCTTCAGGCTTTTCTTTTCCAATCTCCTTCAGAATCTCCTTTTCTGTATGGGGATTCCTGGAAATTAACCAGAAGAACCATGTCAATGCGGCAGATGTAGTATCACGACCAGCTAAGATGAAGCTGATGACCATGTCTGTAACGAAAGTCTCATCTACATGGCCGGAATTCAAGATTCTTGAGAGAAGATCCTCTGTTTCTATTGAAGATTTCTCTTCTAACTCTTTCTTCTTTTCTCTTACAATAGAAGTGGCGTAATCGCGAACTTTTGAAACTGCTATTCGCAATTTCTTCTCTGACCCAACATCAAATGCCCTTTTCACCTTCCATAAACCTCTGAAAATTGAACCAAATCGCTTAATGCTTAGTTGTGTAGCTTCTTCAAATGCGACTGCAAACTCTGTTTCTGGTTGTGGGAATGAAGGGGAAAGATAACCTGGGTCGAACCCAAAAGCAATTTTGCAGATATTATCAAATGCAAATCTTTGAAGTATATCTTGCAGATCAAGAACGGATTTTTGAGTGGTGGACGTGGAGAAGAGAGGAAGAAGGCGATCAGAAAGCTCTGCCTCAACCACTGTCTCGACGAATTTCTTGAGGGATTTGGTATTGAAAGCATGGCTAGAGATCTGTCTCTGGAATTTCCAGTTCTCACCATCTGTGTTGAAGATGCCAGAACCAAGAAAACTAAAGAGGTAATCATGAGAGAAATTGCCTTTTGGGTAGAGGTAGAATTGGGTTTTAAGGATGTGTTGGACATTAGCGGGATTGGTAGTTATGAGATGGCGTCGGCCGAGAGATCGATCAAGGATGACAGTTCCATGATGAGTTGGATTAGTGTTCTGAATAAGCTCTGTGATCCATTGATTGAATCTCTCTCTGTTTGCAGAAATGGTGAGAGTTGAGCCTATTAAAGGATAGGATCTTGGAAGCTTTGTTACAGGAGATGAAGATGATTTATTGGACTTGGTTGCAAAAGTGAAGAAAGATTTGATGGAGAAAAGGAAAAAGAATGGAAGAAAGAAGAGGAGAAGGGTAGTCGAAAGCTCAAGCTGTAACATGATCACGGATTGATGGTGGGTTTGATAATGAAAACAATGTCTAGTCTCTGTTTTTAGTCTCTGTTTTTCTCTTTTTCTCTTATTCTCTTAATCTTATCTTCTGATGGTGGTAGTAAATTTATAAGAAAAAAATGTAGAACGGTAGATGGAAGTGGAACCTAGGACCCCTTTGGAGGAAGAGAAGTTGCATTTGCTGGGTTACAAGCTTGGTTCTAAGTATCGGTTGTATTGGAAATATTATATCGGTATTGGTCGAGATCGATATTGAAGCTCAAGGATTTAGTTATCGGTTTTGTTATTGGTCTTGGCCGATATAGTTATGATACTGATCCAGGGTCGACTGCATCAGACAATATTACCCATATTTTTATAAAATTAGGTTTTTTTCTGATGATTTTACCCTTGATATTGATACGATACTTGATCTCGGATTGGCTAGGTATTGGGATCGGTCAGACAATACTAATACGATACAATCGATACAGCCAATCTGATACCGATATAAGTTGATACTTGACCAGTCCGGATCGATTACTAGTATTTTTAGGGGTAAATTAGGGGTGTCAATATCTAAATCGAACTAGTAAAACTTTCCTAGACTGAGCCGATTGAACCTGGACTAAACCAAATTGAAGGCTTATTATGCCGATTTTGGTTTGGGAAATTATAACCCCACTAGCAAGCCAAACCAAACCACAATGAAAACCAACTCACAACTTGAGCCAAAACCCAAAAAAATCCAAAATTCATTAAAAAAACTAAGTTTTTACATAGTTTTGTATGGAAAATCAAACATAAATCCCACAAAAAATCGAAACCAAACCGATACAAGAAACTGAAATCAAATCACACTGAAACTGAAATCAAACCAAAATCGGAATTACTTTATTGGTTTAGTTTCGGTTTCACCATTCCCACAACATCAAAACCAATTCAACCCATACCAAAAATGGACCGAACCAAACCATTAACACCCCTAAGTAAAGCCATAGAGATAATGTAATTTTTATTTTTAAAAATTAAAGACAAAAGTGACTGATCCGATCTGATTTGGATCAATATCAATATCAATACCAATAACTAAATCTGTAATAATATTCGAGACAACTACCGAAACTTTCAATCAAGAAAGTAGGAGAATAAATCTATAAAGTTTTCTCTATTAGGTTAAACATCTAGATTGAATTGACTAACACGTTATATAATATAAAAGGTGAGGATTTCATAAGAGTATAATTAAGAAATCAAATGTGTCGACAACTTGATTGTATTTTCAATACAGAAATCATAGAGTGATTTGATTCTGGCAATAGTTTTTACATGGTTTTATATCCTCCATTTGGTTTGGGATAGGTAATTCGGTGGTTCCAGGTTTGATTCTTAATTTGTGCATTTATGATTTAAGTGGACACTATGGTGGTGGGTTGCTGTGCTAATCTCTCTGAGGATCAATCGGCCCAAACATCTTAACTAACAAAAAAAAAAAAAAAAAAAACACTATGATTTGGTTTGTACTAAACAATTTTGCCATTGACATCAAAACCGTACCAATCCTTATTTAGTTCAATTCGATACAATTTTAAATGGTTGAGATCAGTTTCAATGTTTGATTTTTGACTTCAAATTGACATCCTTAAATATAATAGAAACTTTCTTTCACTCCAAGTATCTAAAAAGTTCTTGTTCCTTACCCTTGAAGGTGTCAAAGTTTAGTTTCAATCAATCAACAGTAATTGAATTTTCATCAGTTTGTTTTTTTAGATGAGATTTGATTCAAAACTAAGAAAAAATGTGACCAGATTGATAACAAATCATTAAAAAACCAAAAACCTTGAGAAGTAGAAAATATTTTCTCCTTAATTTCATTATGTATACTTACTAACCTAAAATTAGACTCAACTGAACCCGATAATAAATAACTCAACAAAAAAACCCTATTAAAAGTTGGATTAAACTAGATGGAAGATCAAAATCCAAAATTTTTTTTTTTTTTAACTATTTGATATTGGATCGACCTAATAACAAATCTAAAATTGAATCAAACAAAATAAACGTATTGGCACCCTTATTAGAATCTTCTCTTTGATAGTCAAAATGATATAAAAATTCTCTACGAGGAGGTAATGAATGACAATGAGAATCTAACGATTAAAGTGTATACATGTTAAAACCTTTTATACCATTAAATCTTGATTGCTAATCATCGCTCATAGCAAAGGATTTGATTCCGTCAAAATGAGGATAATACTTTAGACTTCAGTGACATGAGCTATGATAGAGATAACATTTTAGAAATTTTTTGAGCAAAACAATAAATAAAAAAAGGTGGCGGTGAATTTTGAGAAATCGTACATAAAGAAAAAAAAAAAAGGTAGTGTGAACACGTGAGAAAAACAGAGTAAATTTGGACGTTGAAATAAAAAGCAACACGGAATCTGAGTTTGGATGTATCTTTAATCATGCATCATGGCAATCGTCATATGCGGCAGACTTCCATTAATTACAACAATTGGGTACAGCTGCTCTCTCTCTCTCTCTCTCTCTCTCTACTTTTGATACGAGAAAACTTCTACAGGATGGGATGTACTTTTTAAGTTTCGTGTCTGGTTTTTTCTCTTTTAAATTGATGGGTTTGGCTCAATTATTGAAACTGCTATTAGGGGAAAATTAGGGGTCCCAATACCTATACCAAACTAGTAAAACTGTCTTGGACTGAGCCGACAAATCGAACCGAAGGTTTATCATGCTGATTTTGGTTTGAAAAATTATAACCCTATTAGCAAACCGAATCACACTGAAAACCAACTCAAAACTTGAGCCAAAATAAAAAAAATCCAAAATTTATTAAAAAACTAAGTTTTTACATAGTTTTGTATGGAAAATCAAACATAAATCAGACAAAAAATCGAAACCAAATCGATACAAGAAAACGAAACGTTTGGTTGCATCAATTTCAAAATTTACAGAATTTCTCATTCATCTTAGAATTTTATTAATTAATAAATAATAGTTTAGTTTTGATTTCTACCTCTAAGTCCCTAACACTGTGAACTGAATATCGAAATCAAACCGTTTAACAACTTTACCCTCAGGAAAACCCGCTAGATATCCCATTAATCAATATACAAACATGGCCATATATATATATATATATATATATTATCATATAATAGTTTTAATTAAGAGAAAAACAGGGTACACAGACAGGACAGGAAGGAAGGAAGAAGGAAGAAGGAAGAAGGAAGGAAGGAAGGAAGGAAGGAAGGAAGGAAGGAAGGGAGGGTGGGGGAGGACCCATATGAGTTTAAAACCAGAACACTGGTTAATTAACCAAATATATATGACCTGCAAGTCTCTACTCTCCACCCCTCTCCTCAATTCTCACAGGGAAACCTCCTTTCATTTTGGGAGTCAAGTAAGCGACAAAAACCGGCTCAAAACCATTCTCCGCCGGCACCACCCTAAACTGTCTCATAACTCCGGCCACCACCCCCTTCATCTGCAAGAATGCCATAGCTTTCCCTAAACAAATCCTTGGCCCTGCTTGGAACACTGTAT
>NW_024868665.1:17294-60822 GCF_013358625.1 Macadamia integrifolia | reverse complement strand
TTTTGAAACTGCTATTCTCAATTGCTTCTCAGACCCAATATCGAGTGCCCTTTTCAATTTCCATATCCATCGGAATATTGAACCAAATCGCATAGTACTTAGTAGTGTAGCTGCTTCAAATGCGACTGCAAATTCTGTTTCTGGTTGTGGGAATGAAGGGGAAAGATAATTTGGGTCAAACCCAAATGCACTTTTGCAGATATTATCAAATGCAAATCTCTGAAGTATGTCTTGCAGATCAAGAACGGATTTTTGAGTAGTGGTCATGGAGAGGAGAGGAAGAAGGCGATTATGGAGCTCGACCTCCACCGCTGTCTCGACGAATTTTCGGAGAGATTTGGTATTAAAAGCATGGCTAGAGATCTGTTAGAATTTAAATTCATTTTATTATAATTAAGTTTCAAAATGAGGTTTTTCTTTTATGTGTTTTATGATTTGTAATGGTGTAGGACCCTTAGGGTCAAGGTAGTGGAAAAATGTCAATAACGCCCTATGGGTGCCCTAAATTCCATTCATGGCTATTACCATGAGTGGAGAGGTGGGGCAAAGAGAATTGATTGGGATTAATTTCATTTATGAAATTAATTCTTAATTCATGCCATAGGTTATTGTCAAATTGAGGTAAATGGTCAATGTCATTATGTGGGTGCCCTAAAGTCCATTCATGGTCACTATCATGAGTGGGGAGGTGGGCTAGGAAATGGTCAATAACACCTTATGAGAGCTCTAAATTCATTCACATTCATTATCATGAGTGGGGAGGTGGGCTAAGGAATTGATTGGGATTAATTTAATTTATTGAATTAATTTCCAATTCATGTCCATATGACATTATTCTCCAATTAACTTGCCATTAGTTGGAGGTTACTTTTGGAGAATCCAAGAGGGTGCAAGGGTTGGTTTTGGGTCTATATAAATCCAACTAAATACCTTGCAGAGACATACATTCACACATTCACACTTCATCTATTTTTACTCTTTGCAACCATACAAGTCTTTCTCTTTCTCTCATTTTTCTCTAAGTCTTGTGTAAGGTTAGAATGGACTGCTGTGCTGTAGCTTTTTGTTTCTAGAAGGGACTAGAAGAACTGTCTCATCTTCTAGTGGAATGTTGTTTTATCTTGGAGGTAGAGATGCAGAACAACTTTTGGCAGTAGAGGGCATCAATTACCTTAAAAGCAGCACTACAAGTGTGACTCAACCTCAATTCTGATCGAAACTTCTTCAGTTGTTGTGGTGGTGATTCAATATTTATTTGAAGTTTATCCCCATTTCATTTCAGCTAAGGATCAATACTACAACATCATAGTAGTTTCTACTACAAAAGCTTTGTATTGCAATTTGTTATATTTTTGTAAGAAATTGTAGTACAATTACCCAATAAGTTTAAGGTAATTGATAGTTGTACGATCCCATGGCTGATCTTGGAGATGCAAGCCTCAACAGAGGTAATGACTCTAACAACAATGATGGTCCATAAATCACTATCATCGGTGATGCTTCGAACAACAATGCCGTAGATGGAACTACCAACGGAGGAGATCCCTCAAACATCAATGTTGAAGGAATAACCAACAACCAAGGAGGCGGGGTTTATGTTAGCCACAATGGTAAGGGAGTTCTTTATTTACCTACCTTTGATTCAATTCCCAACAATGTTATCCCGTCGGTAACTGATCTTATCCCGGATTTGGGTAAGATGAGGATTGTCACTGAATTTGACAAAATTGAGCAGTTTGGAGGTCAAAAGTTCAAACGGTGGAGGAAAATGATGTTGTTTGTATTAGCCCAAATTGGGGTGGTATTTGCCTTAACTGAACCCATGCCAGAAAAAAGCAATGATCCTGTGAAGGAGGACAAAAGGGTGGCTTGGATTCAAGCGGATTATCAATGCAAAAATCGGATCTTGAATGCATTATCCAATGACTTATACCATGTGTATAGTTCATTGGAGTATGCATATTCGATTTGGAATGCTTTGGTAAATAAGTACTCTCTTGAGGATGCTAGCTCAAAGAAGTACTTGGTGGTTAACTTTCTAAATTTTACTATGAAAGATAGTGACACCATCTCAAACCAAATTGATCAATTTCAAATCTTGGTTGGAAAGCTAACAAAGGAAAAAATGGTTCTACCAGAAGAATTTGTGACCGATGCCTTAATTGAAAAGCTTCCATCTTCTTGGGATGCTTTCAAGTTGTCAATGAAACACAAGAAGATGAAGTTTACTTTGAACCAATTGGTTGTAAGGATCAAAATTGAGGAAAAGAACCGGAACAAAGACAAGGGTGAAAAATACCTTGGGGAGAAACGTTTAAAAGCGAACTTGGTAGAAACCAACAAACATGACAAGAAAAGGAAGAACCGTCAATACAATGACGAGCCTTCTTTTAAGAAGAAGAAACTCACTTGTTATATGTGCGGTAAGCCAGGGCACTTCAAGAAAGATTGTTGATTCAAGAAGAAAAAATATGAAAATGTGAACCTAATTGAAGACAACGTCTTTGTAGCTATGGTCACAGAAGCAAATTTGGTTGAAAAATCAAAGGATTGGGTATTGGATACCGGTGCTACAAGACATATTTGTGGTGATCTGAAGATGTTCTCTTCTTATTCCATGAGTATGGGAGATAAAAATGTATTCATGGAAAATTCCCAAAGTGCCCCTATTATGGGAAAAGGAAAGGTAGTGTTAAAGCTCATTTCAGGGAAGACTATAGTTCTCACCAATGTTCTCCATGTGCCAGACATTAGGCGCAATTTAATTTCAGTTCCTTTCCTTAATAAAGTAGGAATGAAATCAGATTTTGAGAGTGATAAGGCGGTTATCACTAGGAATAATGTATTTGTGGGGAAGAGATACCTTAGTGAGAGGTTATTTATACTAAGCGTTGAAAATATTGTAATTTAGAAAGCTAGTACTTCTTCTGCTTACATTATTGTCCCTACTAATTCTTTTGATTTGTGGCATGGTAGGTTGGGTCATAGTAGTGTGAAGTATATCACCAAACTATGCAAGTTAGACATGATCACCAATAAAGTGGAACCCCTTGTGAACAAGTGTACAACTTGTGTAGAGGCAAAGTTAACCAAAAAGCTTCATAAAACTGTGAATAGAAAGAGTGATCTCTTGGAATTGATCCATAGTGACTTGAGTGACTATACGTCATATGAGTCTAAGGGAGGAAACAACTATGTCATAACCTTCGTAGATGACCACTCTAGGTATACCATGATTTACTTACTCAAATCAAAGGATGAGGCCGGAAAGACGTTTATATCTTACAAAACGGAAGTTGAAAATCAACTTGACAAGAAGGTTAAAAGACTTAGAACCGATAGAGGGACTGAGTATTTTAACATTGAAAAGTTTTGTGAGGAAAATAGAATTATCTAGGAGACAACCGCTCCATATCAATCGGAATCCAATGAGGTTGCTGAAAGGAAAAATAGATCTCTTAAAGAGATGATGAACTCTATGTTATTGAGTTCGAGTGTACCACTTGATATGTGGGGGGAAGCCATGCTAACGGCATGTTATCTATCAAATAGAATCCCACATAACAAGACTGGTATGATTCCATTTGAGAAATGGTTTTGAAGAAAACCAAGTTTAAAACACTTGCGGATTTGGGGCTGTTTGGCTAAGGTATTATTACCGGATACCAAGAAAAGAAATTTGAGGTAAAAAACATGTGATTGTGTGTTTTTGGGATATGCTGCAAATAATACTGCATACCGGTTCATGGTGATTAAAGCCATGGATGATGTTATTGAAACAAATAGCATCATAGAATCAAGGGATGTTGAGTTATTTGAAAACATATTTCCTTTTAAGTCCAACTTACCTACAAGTAAAGATAGACAATTGACTTATGGGAAAATGAAGTTAAATGAAAGGGTTACCAATCAAGAATTGGGTAATGGTGATGGAAGTCAACTAAGAATGAGCAAGCGATTCAAAAGACCCAAATATTCGAATGATGAGTGGCTTGTCTATCTAGTAGACAAAGATCCTCTTACATACAAAGATGCTATTACATCATCGGATGCCGTCTTTTGGAAGGAGGCAATCAAGAGTGAGCTAAATTCGATCTTGGAGAATAATACTTGGGAATTGGTAACTTTACCAATTAGTTCCAAAACTTTGGAAACCAAGTGGATATTCCGAAAGAAACTAAAAAGTGATGGATCACTTGATCGTTTCAAGGCTAGACTTGTAGTCAAGGGGTTTAGGCAAAAGCTTAGCATTGATTTCTTTGACACATTTGCCCCAGTCTCTAGAACTGCCACAGTAAGGGTTATGTTAGCATTGGCGTTAATACATAACCTGATCATCCATCAAATGGATGTAAAAATGCTATTTCTAAATGGGGACTTAGAGGAGAAAATTTACATAAAGCGACCAAAAAGTTGTGTTGTAAATGGACAAGAGCAAAAAGTTTGTAAGCTTCAGAAATCTTTATATGGATTGAAGCAGGCGCCAAAGCAATGGCATGAAAAATTAGATAAAGTTCTAATTTCAAATGGTTTCGTTGTGAAAGGTGCTTATATAGCAGGTTTCATGGTGGTAAGGGCATATTCATACTACTATATGTAGATGATATGCTGATAATGAGAACAAACTTGAAAATAGTGAATCAAGCGAAGAAACTTTTGAAGTCTAATTTTGACACAAAGGACTTAGGAGAGGTTGATATGATCCTTGGGATCAAGATCATCAAGCAAGAGAATAATATTTCACTATCCCAAGCCCATTATGTAGAAAATATACTTAAAGAATATGGGTACCATGAAGTTTCAGTGGTTAAAACACCTTTTGAAATAGGATGTCATTTGAAAAGAAACTTGGGTGAACCGGTGAATCAAAAAATGTATGCTCAAATAATTGGTTCAGTTACATATCTAATGAATTGTACGCGTCCTGATATTGCCCTTACGGTAGGAAAGTTGAGTCAATATACTCACAGTCCAAGTAAGGAGCATTGGAGCGCAATTGATAGGTTGCTGAGATACCTAAAAGGCACTATAAACTATAGTTTGTACTATAGTGGTAAACCAGCGGTGTTGGAAGGGTACTGCGATGCAAATTGAATATCGGGTACAAACGAGTCCTTAGCTACTAGTGGGTATGTATTTACACTAGCAGGCGGTGTGTGATACCCTATTTTTTAAACCCAGTCTAATTACACGGTTGACCCGGTTTAACCATGCAGGACCCGAACCGGAGAGGGTTAAGGCGGGTTCCTTATGGACCATGATGGCAAGGGTGACTTTGAACACCGGTTGGCTAGACAAGGCCGAGTCAGTGCCAGAGGAGATGGGTGTACCCAAGCTGTGTACATGCACATATCATAAGGCCATGTACGGATAAAGCTGGTATGTAGCCGTATCTTAAAGCACATACGTATAATATATCTTGTGCCGAGAGTGAGATTCATGCCGAGAGTCGAATTCCACCAAAATTCCACTTGTTGGCTAATTCTTTGCCCTCAGGTGGGCGGTCACAGGTGGGTACATCAGCCCACCTGTGTGACCTACCCATGTGCTACTAATGATTTTGAGGAAGTATAAATAGCATCAATTGTGTTTTTCAATATCTTATTTATTACACGGAAAGTTGGTGAGAAGATTTAAGAGGAGAGAGAAGAGAAGGGAGAAAAGATAACGAAGAAGAAGCAAGGGGAAGGAAGAGGAAGAAATGGATTTAAACGGTGCCAAGGTTTGATCTTCCCATTCCAACGCTGGAAGAGTGATCTCCAACACGAGATCTACGTTTAGAGGTGAGCGAAGGCTATATTCCTTAAACTTTCACCATACCCAAGTAAAACCCTTGATTTGGGTAGAGTTTCTTGAGGTCTTGTAAATCTCCTTTGAGATGATGAATCTAAGGTTTAATAGATGGTTTATGTGTTGATTTTGAAGGATTTGAAGAAGTGTTTACAATATTGGAGAAGCATTGGTGATTTGAAGTGATTTTGGGGTTTTTGGAAGAGTTCTTGAGCAAAGAAGGTAAGATAGCTTCTATTCCTTAAATCTAACCTAGATCTAGGTTAGAATAATCTTATGAGACCTTGAATGTGTGAAAAATGGGTTTGAAAAAACCCCATTTGATTCCCCAAAGGTTGGGGAAGGTTTCAAGGAAAATGACATTTTTTCGCCGAGACCGGTGGGCCAACCGGTGTTCCGACCCGCCCACCTGTGAAGACCGGTGGGCTATGACAGGTGGGCAGTCCGACCCACCCGAGAGGCCCCCAACGTGATTTTTGTGTCCGAATGGACCCAAAACGGACGTGCGACCTTATTTTATGATTCTAAACATGATTTTATCATCAAATTTTATTAGTTTTGACCCCAAAGTGGTGAAATGCTAACCCCATTCACTTATGATAGGTTCACCAAAATTTACGTTTCTCGCGTCGAATCTCACCTGTACCGGGCGTGAGTCTTTGTACACTACAAGTAAGTGGGGAGAGGACGTTTGACATTATTTTAAGGCTTTTTTGGCATTCATTCAAATGTATCTAGACTAGCCATGTCACCATGCAAATTATATGTAGCTTAATCATCCTCATATTTTTATGCCATGTGTGTTATGTTTATTTTCTCAATGTCAAATGATGATGTGCTTATGTGATGAGTGTTGACATCATTGTGCATGATGCATTAATAGACTAGATGTCGTAGTCGGCTTGGAAACGAGTGCATTGGTGGCCCGTGGAATGGAACGCGGTGGCATTATGCAATCGTACTATGTCATGTAGGGGCATGCGGTTTAGGTTTATCATCTTCTCGTGCTACAACCCTTCCTAATAGGGGTTGAGGTGTTGGGTTACCATTTGGGAGGAAGCAGTGGTCACGGTTGTTGGGTCACTATGACGGTTAGACATACGCCCGGTTGATCATTAGGACAATCGGCAACCTCGGTGGTATATTCAAGAGGGCCAATCGTACTGCTTTTAAATTGCTGGAGTCAGCACTTTTATTTTCTGTCATTTACTTTTATGTTGAGAGCCTGTAGTCGGCATGCTTCACTTTTCCAAGTACTCACGGTGGGCCTTCTCCGACAGCCCTATAGGCGTATCGCGGGATGGAGTTCGTGGAGTGTACGCGAAGTATACGTGCATTGTGGTTGTAGTAGCACTAAACCAAAGACTTAGTAATGTTGTTTAGGTGGATGTGATTTAAAATGAATTGCATAGCATATAGTGCATATGGTTGTGAATGTATGTGGACTGTTGTGTGGTCCTTCTTTTCACTTACTGAGCTAGTGAGCTCATCCCACATATACACCTCTTTTAGATGATTTTATAGGTCACCAGCCTGAAGATCAAGGGTTGGGCCCCACAGTTGAATTCCCTGAAGAGGATTGGTGGGTCCCCGAGGAACACGAGCACGGCACGGATTGCTCGTGCGAGGGTTGTGCTGCGGGTTGACACCGAGATGAGCTTTACTTTTTGATTCTTTTGATGACCCCTTTGGGTACTTGATATGTGAATTGTTATTCTTTTGTGTAAATATCATGCCTGCGGACCCACATGTATTTAACTATGTACTACAATTTGGGTATCAAGTATATTGAGGATATTTACAGGTAAATTAAGTCTTCCGCTGAACTATTGAACATTATCTTAGTTGTGTGTATGCTGTGGTTGAGTACTGTATCAGATGATCCTGGCAGGTTTGGGTTAACCGGAGTTAACCCGGTCACCAGTCTAGTTCTGTGTGAACGGGGTGTGACACGATGCCATCTCATGGAAATCCACAAAGCAATCTTGTGGGATAGACTCTACTATGGAAGCTGAGTTCATAGCCTTAGAAAAGGCGGGAACGAAAGCCGAATGGCTTAGAAACTTAATGGTAGATATTCCATTGACAAAAATTGGTGCCATCGAAATCACTACATTGTGATAATCAAGCGGCTATACATCTAGCCAAGAACCGGATATACAATGGTAAATGGAGGCATATACGCCTAAGACATAATTTTGTGAGACAGTACATAGATGAAGGAATGATAGCTATCGATTATGTGACATCAGAAAGTAACCAAGCTGACATGTTCACAAAGCCTATGTCTGTTAAGAATTTGTGTAGTACATCTATAGGAATGGGGTTGATGCCTAATCCTTAGGTCATATGATGGACACCTTACCTATGTGAAGAGGCCTAATGCCTGAATTAGGTTCAAGGGGTACAAACGAAGTCATGGGTGACCATCTCAGTACTACTGCTTATTTAAGTATTCATTCCAAGATGTAGATGATGATAGTAGTACCACCACAAAGAGAAAGGTTGAGCGGTAAATCTCTTAATTAGTCCAATCCCAAGAAATGTGGGGGTGTGTTAATTATGGTGCACATCGGGGACTAACCTAAGTGGATGTAGGGGGTGTGGCCGTCGCCAATGAGAACTTATAGGCAAGTTCTCTAAACATTCATGAGTCCAAGATAAGGGACATGGCCGGTTCAAAAGTCCAAAGTGATTATATGATGGGCAGCTCAAAAAGTTGACTTATAGGATGTGGTTGATGGATTGGTCAGCTACACTAATGAGGAAAGGTTCAAAGAGTCTGACTCTACCCGTACTCTGTAGCGCGACTCATTAGACCTAATGTAGGTTCAAGTCCGAAAGACATCTACAACGATGCGTCCTATAGTGTCTAATACAATCACAGCAAATGTGTCATTCCTGTCATTTGAAACTTGTGGAGGATTGTTAGAATTTATATTTATTTTATTATAATTAAGTTTCAAAATGAGGTTTTTCTTTTATGTGTTTTATGACTTATAATGGTGTGGGACCCTTAGGGTAGTGGAAAAGGGTCAATAACACCCTATGGGTGCCCTAAATTTCATTCATGGCCATTACCATGAGTGGAGAGGTGGGGCAAAGAGAATTGATTGGGATTAATTTCATTTATGAAATTAATTCTTAATTCATACCATAGGTTATTGCCAAATGGAGGTAAATGGTCAATGTCATTATGTGGGTGCCCTAAAGTCCATTCATGGTCACTACCATGAGTGGGGAGGTGGGCTAGGAAATGGTCAATAACACCTTATGAGAGTTCTAAATTCATTCATGGTCATTATCATGAGTGGGGAAGTGGGCTAAGGAATTGATTGAGATTAATTTAATTTATTGAATTAATTCCCAATTCATGTCCATATGACATTATTCTCCAATTAACTTGCCATTAGTTGGAGGTTACTTTTGGGGAATCCAAGAGGGTGCAAGGGTTGGTTTTGGGTCTATATAAATCCAACTAAATACCTTGCAGAGACATACATTCACACATTCACACTTCATCTATTTTTACTCTTTGCAACCATACAAGTTTCTCTCTTTCTCTCATTTTTCTCTATGTCTTGTGTAAGGTTAGAGGGGACTGCTGTGCTGTAGCTTTTTGCTCTTAGAAGGAACTAGAAGAACTGTCTCGTCTTCTAGTGGAAGGTTGTTTTATTTTGAAGGTAGAGATGCAGAACAACTCTTGACAGTAGAGGGCATCAATTACCTTAAAGGCAGCACTACAAGTGTGACTCAACCTCAATTCTGATCGAAGTTTCTTCAGTTGTTGTGGTGGTGATTCAATATCCATTTGAAGTTTATCCCCATCTCATTTCAGCCAAGGATCAATACTACAACATCATAATAGTTTCTACTGCAAAAGCTTTGTGTTGCAATTTGTTATATTTTTGTAAGAAATTGTAGTACAATTATCCAACAAGATCTGTCTTTGGAACTTCCATTTCTCTCCATCGGCATTAAAGATTCCAGAACCAAGAAAACTAGAGAGGCCATCTCGAAAGATATCACCTTTTGGGTATATGTAGAATTGCGTCTTAAGAATGTGTTGGACGTTAAGGGGATTGGTAGTTATGAGTTGGGGATAGCCAAGAGATTGGTCAAGGATGTTGGTTCCATTATGAGTTGCAGTAGTGTTTTGAAGAAGCTTTATGATCCATTGATTGGATCGCTCCATGTTTGCGACTAGAGTGAGATTTGAGCCTATTAAAGGATAGGATATGGGCAACTTTGTTGGAGGAGATGATGATTTGTTGCTTTTAATTGCATAAGTGAAGCAAGTCTTGATGAAGAGAAGAAAAAGAAGAAGAAGAATGAAGAGGAGAAGGGAAGTTAAAAGCTCAAGCTGTACCATGATCACTGATTAATGGTGGGTTTGATATGAAAACTGTTTTATTCTTAATGTAACCTTCTTTGTGGGGTAGTAAATTTATAAGAAAATTATCTTTGAAATAGTGTAGATGTATCGGGCAATTCGTGTATCAGATCGGTACATGATATATGATGGTCAAAATATCTTATGGTCGATATCGGTATCTTTGAGGGTGAAACTGTCCAATTTGTTTGATACTGTGCCCGTATCTGATCCGATAGTGATACCCGCTACTTAAAACCATAAGATTGGATTTTGGTTGGGTATGCCTTCAGCTCTCAGAAGGCAAGTATCATGTGTTGGGCTACAAGACTCCGTCAACCATGGAGTGCATTCTGGTTTTGTACACAACAATGAGATTGTCTTCTTAGCTAAGGAGTCAGCTAATGTATTAATTTTCTTAAAAATATTGAGAATACATGTATAATAATATCTTCTACCCTAGGGTGTGCATCTAGAATGGATTGTATCACGTGATTATATAACAGATAAGGGGAGGGTTTTATTGGAGTACAAATATTTGATCCATAGATACCTAATACCTAAAACCATAAGATTAAGGGTGTTAATCGGTTTGATTTCGGTGTATATCGTATGGTTTAGTTCGGTTCATATTTATTTGGCTGAAATTAAAACCATACCATTTACTAAACGGTTGCACTTTCTGAAACCACAACCGTTTAGTAAACCATTTTGGTTCTACGGTTTTTAAACGATGTCCGTTTCATGGTTTTAGACAGATTTGATCGCAGTTTATACCATTTTATCAATTCGCTAGTTTGTTTGGTTTTAAATGATTTTGATCGCAAACAATTTGCTAGTTTATTCGCATATTTACTAAAATTTGTTTTTGTTGATAAACGCTTCAATCTTGTATCAAATCAAATGTGGCATTGAACAAGCAAGGATTTAACTACATAATTGCATAATAGGAGTAAATTATGGAATAGACTATAGGAAATCCTCTATGATCCTTAATTCTTCCCTAAATTAAACCATTATGTTTTGTTAAAACAATCAAATATTTAATCGTTATACGGATTAATCGGATTAGTTTTGACGGTTTAAAGAGTTCGATTTTCACAGTGTTATTTCAGTTTGAAACCAATGGGTTAAACGGTTAACATCGACCTGGCCCATTTAACTAATCGGTCATAAACTTGAAACTAGAACCGAACCATTTACTAAATGGTTTTGCGGTTTTGATGTGAACAGCTCGATTCGATTTCTATAAATAGTTTGGTTTCAAATTCACATCCTTACATAGGATGGGATTTTGATTGGATATGCGTTCAACCCTCAAAAGGGAAGTATCATGTGGTGGGTTACAAGACTCCGTCAACCATGAAGTACATTATGGTGTCGTACACATAAATAACGACGTCTTCTTAGCTAGATATATTAATCTTTCTAGAAATATATTGAAACTTCCAATGAAGGAAGTAAGAGAATAAATTTTTATATAATGTCTTCTACCTTAGGTTTTCCATTGGAAGGATTGTTTAACATGTTTATATAACTAAAAATGAGAGGATTTTATTGTAGTATATTATAATCTTATTTTTTTACTCCAACGTAAGGGTGTCAAAACTAAAATCAAGTTATATGCCGAAATTGAACTAAGCCTTTTACATTGAAACCGTGAATTTTTTTAACAAATAGTTCGATTTTGATTTCAAAATGAAATTGTTTAGTAAATAGTTTAAATCGAATCAAATCATTAAAATAGATGATAAACCGATTAAAATATACATATTAAGTTAAGCTTTCATGGTTAGAATAAACATTTATGGCAAAAATAAATAAATCCACTTTTAAAATTCAAATATTTTGAATAATAAAAAAAAAGCATATAAACAACAATAACCTTAGAATTATTTAAAAAAAAAATAATTACAAGAAAAAAATTAATTTAATATGTAATCTATATAAATTTCAATAAAAAGTTACGAAAGGAGGAAGAAAAGCCGTTTGAATAAAAAAAAATCTAATAAACATTTAAAACCAAACCTGAACTGTTTAAATTCGAAATCATTTAAATCATGTATTAAATGATTTGGTTCTGATTTTAATACAAAATCTTGCACTGAATCAAATCAAACCAAATTGTTTACACTGAAACTGAACCATTTAACAATCTTACTAAAGGTGTCAAAGTACAGATTAAAATGGTAGATCGATTAAAATTGATTGGTTAAGCCTGAAACGAAATTTTATCAGTTTGGTTTTGAGATGAGATTTTATGAAACAGGTAAAAATCGAAACCAAATCAGAATATTGATTAAAACGAAAAATTAAATTGATCCTGATAAAAAACTGAGACCGAACCTGTCACACCCCGTTCACCCTGAACCGGAGTGGTGACCGAGTTAACACCGGTTAACCCAAACCTGCCAGGATCATCAGATACTGTATTCGACCACAGCATACACACACTAACATAAGTTCATCAGATCAGCGGAAGACTAAGTTTTACCTGTGAGTAACTCCCATATACTTGATACCCAATTGGTGATATAATAATTATATACATTTGGGCCCGAAGGCATGATATATACACAAAAAGAATAAAGTTCAAATATCAAGTATATACAAGAGTTCATCAAAATCATCAGAGTACACAGCTCGGCTCGGTATCAAGGCAGGAGCTCAGCTCGGCATCAAGGGTTGTGCCCAGCTCGGCATCACATGTAAGAGCTCAGCTCGGCCTCAGAAGTGGAGATCAGCACGGCCTCCAGGTGGAGCTCAGCTCGGCCTCAGAACTGCTGTCCTGCAGCACAGCTCTCGCACGAGCAGTCTACGCCGTGCTCAAACTCCTCAGGGGTCCACCAGTCCTCTTCAGGAAACTCGACTGTGGGACCCACCCCATGCTCCTCAGATGCATGACCTGCAAAATCATCTAAAAAGGGGGTGCACACGTGGAATGAGCTCACTAGCCCAGTAAGTAGAAAGGTGGACCACACACAACAGTCCACACATCACAACACATCATATGCACTACATGCCATGCTATACATTTTAATTCACATCCACCTAAGCAACATTACTAAGTCTTTGGTTTAAGTGCTACTACAACCACAGTGCGCGTATACTCCGGGTACGAGCCGCGAACTCCCTCCCGCGATACGCACATAGGGCTGTTGGAGAAGGCCCACCGTGAGTACTCGAAAAAATAAAGACAATGCCGTCCACCGGCTCTCAACAGAAATGTAAATGACTGAAATTAAAAGTGCTGACTCCAGCAATTTAAAAGCAGTACGATTGGCCCTCTTGAATGTACCACCGGGGTTGCCGACTGTCCTACATGACTCGCCGGGCATAATGCCTAACCGCCACAGTGTCCGACAACCGCGACCCCTGCTTCCCCCCAAATGGCAACCCAACACCTTAACCCCTGTTGGGAAGGGTCGTAGCACGGGATGGTGAGAATCCTAATACCGCATGCTCCTATATGACAGTACGACTGCATAGTGCCTCCGTGTCCCATACCACGGGCCACCAATGCATTCGTTTCCAAGCCGACAACGGCATCTAGTCTATCAATGCATTATGCTCCATGATGTCCACATTCAACATATAAACATCTCATCCAATTGGCATTTGAAAAGTAAACATAGCATATATGCACATCAATGAGTGGAATGACTGATCTATAGAGCATATTCATGATGACATGACTAGATTAGATATAGTTATATGAATGCCAAACAAATGCCTTGAAACAAGGCCAAACGTCCTCTCTCCACTTACTTGTTGCGTACAAGGATTCCCGTTCGGTACGGGTGAGATCCGGAGCGAATCGGGTAGGATTTGGTGAACCTAACATAATTGAGAGGGGTTAGTACTTCACCATTTTAGAATCAAAATTAATGAAATCCGATGTCAAAATCGTGTTTAGAACGTCAAAAGAAGGTCACACGTCCGATTTGGGTTCGATCGGACATAAGGATCACCTTCGGGGCCAAATAGGTGGGTAAGACAGGTGGGTTGTCTACCCACCGGTTATACCCACCGGTTATGACCGGCGGGTAGGTACCCGCCCCGCCGGTTATACCCGCCGGTTGTACCCGCCAGTTTGGCTAGGGACCCCCTGCCTTCTCAGGTGGGTACTCTCAGGCGGGTAGGTACCCGCCGGTTGTACCCACCGGTTTTGGCGGGAATGACTCTGTTTCTTCCCCATTTCTCCATCCTTTGGGGAATCAAATGGGGCTTTCCCCCACCCATTCTTCACACCTTTGAAGTCCTATAGGATGGTTCTAACCTAGATCTAGGTTAGATTCAAGTGAGGGAAACCATCTTACCTTCTTTGCCCAAAAATGACTTCAAACCCTTCAAATCACTTCCAACTCACAATGCTCCTTCTATCTTGTCAATATCTCTTCAAATCCTTCAAGATCAACACATAAATCATCTATTAAACCTTAGATTCATCATTTCAAAGGGTATTTACAAGATCTCAAGAAACCATACTCGAATCAAGGGTTTAAAGCTTGGGTATGGTGAACGTTCATAAAACCCAACTTTTCTTACCTCCAACTGTAGATCTAGAGTTGAAGATAACTCTCCCGGCACCGGAATGGCAAGATCGAGCTTCGGCGCCATTGAAAACCTTCCTTTCTTCCTCTTCCTTTCTTCTTCCCTTTCTTTTCTCTCTCCTCTTTACTTTTCTCACCAAACGTACGAGGGTAATAAATGGAAAGAAAAGAAATCATAAAGCTTTATATACTATTCCTACTTAAGTGAATAGTGTTGGATGGGTCACTCAGGTGGGTGGGTGTACCCACCTGTTATACCCGCCTGAGAGCCAAAACTTGGGATTTTGATCGGGTTCGGACCTCGACGCGAACCCCACCCCAGGCATACGATGTAGCATACGTATATACCTTAAAATACAGATATAATACTTGTTTTATCCGTACATAGCCTTATGGTAGGTGCACGTACACGGTTTGGGCACTCCCGTCTCTTCTGGCACTGGCTCGGACTTATCGGGCCAGCCGGTGTTTAAGGTCACCCGTGCCATCATAGCCCATAAGGAGCCCGCTCTAAAATCCTCTGGCTCGGTTCCTGCACGGTTAAACCGGTTCAATCGCGAAATCTAACCGGGTTTAAGAAGCGGGATATTACAGATACAGTTAGTATGAATTACATGATACTAGCAAGACCTTAGCCACAAAGTGTAATCCATCTCCAAATACAGACCCGGATACACGATACTAGTGAGACCTTGGCCACAAAGTAAAACTCAATACCGTTCACTTAATCTAGCATACATATCATAGTTGAGTATGGACTACGTAACAACAGTACCAATCATCAACCACAAAGTGTATTTATTTTCAAATGCAATCTCGGGGTATACGATACCAGCGAGACCTTGGGCACAAGGTGTAACCCACGACTACAACTAACTCTACTGCGCATAATCAATGCATGAATGCAACTATACAAGGGAATCAAGGCACCAATACCACCTCGGCCAAGCCAGATTTCGTCTCACACAACCAAACACATCGGCCACACCGGATCTCGTCAGACATATAAATGAACAATTCGTATGAAATCCACAAGAATGTAACATATGATAATCACCATCATCATGTGAGCAATATAATTAAGCATATTAAATCTACACATGTGAACAATTCTATAATAATTAAACAATCCAAAATAAAACCATCTCTCACCTTGTTGATCTCTACTTGTGTTAAGATTCAGATAAGGCCACTGATCAATCCACTCAGTTTCTGTCTCGGGGTCCATGCGCGTTATTGTCCTAGACAAAATCCATGTGATAGTAATGTCACGGGAAACAGGGAATTTCCACCAAAAATATCACTCCTGTTTCCGGTGGAACTGACAGAGAGCTCCAAAGGCTTAGTGGTCCACTGAAAATATACCACTGAAAGCAAACCCAATGGATCCGATGGGCTGTTTTCGATGGTGGTTCAAGATAGTCCACCCATTTTGGGACTTTTCGACTCTGGCCCTATCGTCGGGATTTATTCTGTGGAATTTGTAGGGGATGCTCTCAGCATCATTTAAAGCCAATAAAATCTCGATTCCACTGAGTCATTTGGGAGATGCGTCAATCTAATGATCAAAACCCTAGTTGGTCTTTTGACAATACATGTTACCAGAGCTCACCGAGCTTGGTTCGAGCTCTGCAACAACACCGGGAGGGTAGAACACGCATTCTATGACCTAATTATGGTTTGTACACTAAGATTTCATCCATACCTAGCTTTTGTCTAGGTTGAAATGAAGAGAGTGGTGGAAGTGAGTGTACTTACCTCCGACAGCGATTCTGACAACTTGGCGGCAACAGGCACCAAGGTAAGCCTTCTCCTCCTTCCCCTTCTTCTTCTTCCTTCTTCTTTTTCTCTTCTTCCTTACGTTGGACACAATAGAAATAAGGAAATGAATTCCTCATTTCTAACTTATAAGTTAAAATGGACCTTAGGGACTATTTGGTTGGACCCTATTCGGATCAATCGGATAATTATGACTTTCGGAGCCCGAGACCCCATCCACTTAGGTTCAAAATGCATTCACATCATGAGTAAAGTGTGGGGGATGATTTGGGATCATCCGATACTATTTAAGACGCGAGTGGCGAGACCCACGGGCGTCGACACCATAACCTGTTATGTTCACAGGAAACAGCCCATTGGATTCAGGCCCAGTGGATCCGATGGCATATTTTCGATGGTCAAGACAGCAAGACAGCTTGACGTCTTGGCTACTTGCTGGCCCATGGATGGTCTTGCAGGGGTGGTTGCCCTCAGCCATGCTCAAGGCCTTTCAACAACTTCGATACGTGCCTGGACTTATGTGCGAGTCGGGTCACTTACCGTCTAGGATCGAAAGGTACGAATCCCCTCCAATTAGACTGACACGTGATGCACGAACACTTGGGGTCATCTCTCCCTCTTTGGCAATGGGTGGCCGTGAGCCAAAACCCTACCGTTCTTTCGATCTCCGGTCTGAGACCTATCACAATAGTTCAAATTAGACGGAGTCAAGGCACAAGTGTAACATTCCCCCCACCTTACAAGAATTTCATCCTCGAAATTGAACATACCTGGAAAATCAAACAATCTAGGATACTGCTTCAATATCTCATCTTCCCGCTCCCAAGATGCTTCTTGTTTGGTGTGGTTCATCCATTTCACCTTGACAAAGGAAATAGTGGGGTTGCGAAGAACATGCTCTTTTCGGTCAACAATCATCTCTAAAAACTCCACGTAGGCAAAATCCTCTTCCAAGTTACGCGGTAAGTCAAGACGTGAGGGGTCGGAAATGTACTTCCTCAACATAGAAACATGGAAGACATCATGTGTACCTTCCGACTCTGATAATAAAGCTATTCAGTAAGCTACCAGTCCAATCCTCTCCAATACATCATACGGTCCCATAATCCTTGGACTAAGCTTTCCCTTCTTGCCAAACCGCATCACCCCTTCAACTAGGGAGATCCGTAAGAACACCTTGTCTCCAACACCAAACTTCAGATGTTTCCTCCTAACATCCACATAGCTTTTCTGCCTGGACTGAGTTGCCTTGATCCTTTCTCTGATCACATTCATCTTCTCACTAGTAGCCTATGTCAAGTTTGGACCCAAAATATGCCGCTCACTAACCTCATCTCAATAGAGTGGAGTTCGACACTTCCTGCCATACTCTACCTCGAATGGGGACATTCCGATGGTGACCTGATAACTGTTGTAGGAGAACTCAATAAGGAAAATATGCGCATCCCAACTATAACTCATATCCAAGGCACATGCATGGAGTAGGTCCTCTAATGTCTAAATAGTCCTTCATGACTGACCATCGGTCTGAGGGTGAAAGGCAGCGCAGAAATCCAACTGTGTGCCCATAGCCTTCTGACACATGTCCAGAACTTGGAAGTGAACCTAGGATCTCGATCAGAGATGATACTAACTAGCACACCAGGCAATCTGATGATGTTATCGACATACAACTTGGCCAACTTGTCCATAGAAATGTGATCTTGATTGGGATAAAGTGAGCTGCCTTAGCCAAGTAGTCCACAACTACCCAAATGGCATCCATACCCTTCTGTGCACGGGGTAGACCTGTGACGAAGTCCATGGTAATATTCTCCCATTTCCACTCCAGAATAGGTAGGGACTGTAATAACCCATGGGGCCTCTGTCTCTCAACCTTGACTTGCTAGCATGTGAGGCATCTAAATACAAGCGTGGCCACATCATTCTTCATTCCTTTCCACCAATAGGAGGCTTTTAGATCCTTGTACATTTTAGTGTTGCCAGGGTGAATGGAGTATGGAGAGCTATGTGCCTCTCTCAAAACTCTCTCTAATCACCATCACCGGGCACACACAGCCTCCCTTTGAACTTGAGAATTCCACTTTCAGTTACAGAGAAATTCGGGTCCTTTTGGGTTCCTTCCATGCATTCTGCTATCAACTTCTGCAACTCTGCATCAGTAACCTGAGCTGCAGTGATCCTATCCACTAGACTAGGTTGTACCACCACTGCCGATAGTGACAAAGTGACACCCTCTACTAATAGTTCCAAGTCTAGTTTCCTGGCCTCCTCTAGGAGATACGCATTGGTGGTCAGTGATGCAAGAGTTAGTGACAGGGATTTCGGACTAAGTGCATCAGCTACCACATTAGCCTTTCCCAGATGATAGTGAATAGCACAATAATATCCTTCATCAGCTCTAACCAACGCCTTTGTCTCATGTTGAGGTCTTTATGGGCGAAGAAGTGCTTGAGACTCTTATGGTCACTGAAGATCTCACTATTCTCACCATACAGGTAGTGTCTCTAGATTTTCAGTGTAAAAATCACAGCTACCAACTCCAAATCATGGGTGGGGTAGTTCTTCTCATAATCCTTCAACTGACAAGATGCATAAGCAGTGACTTTCCCGTGCTACATCAATACACAACTCAATCCCAGCTTGGAGGCATCACTATACACACCCATACCACCTGTATCAGTCGGAATAGTCAAAACTGGAGTTGACACCAACCTTTGCCTTAGCTCCTTAAAGCTCTTCTCACAAGCATCAAACCACTCAAATTTTACACCCTTTCATGTGAGTCGGATTATCGGAGTAGCAATACGAGAGTTCTCGATAAACCTCCTGTAGTATCCGACCAATCCCAGAAAACTACGTATGTCTACTACACTCTTGGGAGTCCAATTCTAGTACTACCTTTACCTCGCCTAGGTCAACCTTTACACCCTTGTCTGAAACAATGTGGCCTAGGAATGCCACCTGTGACAGTCAAAACTCGCACTCGCTGAATTTTTCATAGACTTGCTTCTCTCTCAGTCATTGCAGTACTAACCTCAAGTGAACAGCATGTTCCTCTACACTCTTGGAGTAGACCAAAATGTCATCAATGAATACTACCACAAACTTGTCTAGGACATCCTGGAATACCTGGTTCATCAAGTCCATAAATGCAGCCAGTGCATTGGTCAGCCCAAATGACATTACCAAGAATTCATAATGTCCATACCTTGATCTGAAGGTTGTCTTACTGACATCACTATCCATGATCCTGAGCTGGTGATAGCCCAATCTAAGGTCGATCTCGGAGAATACCCTGGCTCCCTGCAACTGATCAAATAAATCATCAATGCGTGGCAAAGGATACCGGTTCTTAATGGTTAGCTTATTCAACTCCCGGTAATCTATGCACAATCTCATACTTTCATCTTTCTTCTTGACGAACAATATCGGTGCTCCCCATGGAGACACATTAGGTCTAATGAATCCCTTCTTTAAAAGGTCTTGAAGTTGCACCTGCAATTCCTTTAACTCTGTGGTGGCCATGCGGTAAGGGGCCTTTGACACTGGTGTCGAGCCAGGGAGTAGGTCTATAGCAAACTCTGTCTCTCAGTCCGATGGCCTAATATCTATCTCAGTATCCATCACAGATGCTAAATTGCCTTGACATCCCTTGTTCAGTAGCTTCTTCATCTGGAGTGCAGATATGACAACCTTTTTGGGTTTCTTAAGCTTAACCCCTTGGAACACAAACTCATCATCATCACGAGGTCTGAAAATGATATTCTCTACACATAGCACACTGGCTCTGTATACAGACAACTAGTCCATTCCTAAATCACATCGATGTCGGTCATATCCAACTCGATCAAGTGAGCATTCAACTCATGATCACCTATGGTCACTGGACAAGGCTCATAATCATAGTTCAAACCCACTACACTTCCTATAGGGGTGCTCACAGCCAAAGATTGAGTCAATCCCTTGGGTGGAATTCTCATCTTCTTTCCAAATGCCGGTGACACGAATGAATACAAGGCTTCTGAGTCAAATAACACATGTACAGGTAATAATGATATCAACAATGTACCTGTCACTACTCTGGGTGCAGCCTCGGTACCTTCTGTAGTCATAGCAAACACTCTGCTCTGTGGTCTCTGGCCCTGTAGGGGTTGCGCTAGTCTAAGGGCTAAATATGTTTGCTAGGGCCTAGGTGGCATAGTATATGGTGCATCACCTGGCCTTCGGTGGGGGCATGTCCTCTCCATATGGCCAGACTGATCACAATGAAAGCACCTCGAGCTCGATCCTGAAGATTGAGATACAACACTGGATCAGGAGGACTGGGAAGTCTGACTAGCATCAAGCTTCCTAAATTGCATTGAAGTTGGGTTGACATAGGGCACTCGGAAAGGTTTGTTGCCTCCCCTAGAATCAGTAGATCCCATTGGCCTCTTTCGTGTCCCTTGCTGGGCCGTGAAGTTCTCTATGCCGATCTTCAATAGATTTAGCCACTTGGACCACCTCAGCATAGGTCCAGTTTCAACCCCACAATGGTTGACCCAATACCGGGCCTCAACCCTTTCTCAAACTTCTTTGCTTTAGCTCTATCACCTTTGAGATGCTCAGAAACAAAATGGAATAGCTCCTCAAAGCGTTGTTGATACTCGAGCATAGACCGGGAATCAGGAACCAACTGAGAGAACTCTCTCTCCTATCCCGAAAGCATTCTGGAAAATAGTTCTCAAAAAAGGCCCCTTTGAAGTCTGCCCAAGTGGGATTCGGGTTACTAGCCCTCAAAATAGGCTCAGTGGCACTCCACCAATCATCCGCTTCATTCTGTAACTGATAACCCGCACATAAAATTTTCTACTCATCATTGCAGCCCATCAGTCTAAAAACATTTTCCATTCCACCAATCCATCTTGATGGATACAACGGGTCTTGACCCACCTTCGAGAAGCATGGGGGCCTAAGCCTTTGAAACTTCTCCATCATTTTCATCAAGTCTGTCCATCTCTCTACATGGGCTTAGGCTTCGGCTTAATCTAGTGTCAGGTCTTGCACCTGCCCATGCACTTGTGCCCCACCAATTGTTTGAAGGGTAGCTGATCCAGCGGGTATTGGAACAAGTGCCAGTGGAGTAGGAGCTGGGGCGGTGCATTACGGGCTTCCATTGTCGCTTGGATCCTATCATCGATCTCGGGCATAAACTGGATTTGCCTTTCTTCAACTCCCCTCATCATGTTATCCATGATGGACGCCACATCCTAGGTTGTAAGTACCGGCAGAGCCGAAAGTGCATTACCAGGGTCTACCCCAATTTCGTGTAGGAGAAGCGGGAGGCGACGGGCGTGATCGGGATCAGGATTGAGTGTTCCTGTGTGACATGACTCCTGTGGAGGAATCCTATTAGTGCACATGCATATACAAGGTTGCATGTAATTGGAACACATGCATGCATAGTGGATCCCACATATATACGATAGGCGAAATTAGGGTTAGGGTATGCATAGGTGGGGTCAGCACATATTTGGATCCGATTGCCTGCATATCAAGAAGGGGCACACAATTAAGGCAACAAAATAATAATTTAGATTTGAAAAATAAAATAATTTATTTTTCAATTTAGTCCATCGGAAAAAGGGCGACTCCTCATCGAAAATATGGCTTAATCCACCAGAAATACTAGTGTTATTTTCGGTGGGAAAAACAGAGAGCAATTTGGGATTTTTCACTTCACCGAAAACAGGCACCGAAAGCATGCCCAGTGTTTTTGATTGTTTTCGATGGCTCCAAAACGGCTATAAATAGGCTCAGGTTTGGGTTTCATTTACAAAACCCTATTCTAACTTGTGAAAAAGGTGTGGAAACGGCCAAGGAAGATTTTTCAACCCATTCCCTACCTTCCTCTCATTATTTCACTATCGATCGGCACCGCATTCGCACCAAAGGTATGTTCCTCCTCTCTGTAACCTAGTTTTTTTATTTTCTTCTCTGTGAGCTTTACATTCAGCCACTGAACCTGGTTTTTCATTCTTAATCCTTAGGAATCATATTGCAATGATGTTTGGATGTTGTGTACGTACCTGACGTGCCGTTGAACAAGAGGAGCAAGACGTCGCCGCTCAATTCAATCCAATCTTGTTCCGCTCTATAGCCGAGCGAGACCATTGGGAACTCTTCGAGCACCGCAATGTAGACCTGGAAGTGTGAGGACCAATGACTTCTATGCATTCCGTCTCTGTCAATGGTTTGACGATGTTGGGTGGTACCACATCTTAAAACCCAACAAGTATTACTACCCTACATTGGTCAACTTATTCTACTCCAACCTGCAATGCGTGAACCAGGGTACTAAAGAGATGCGGATCACCTCCTATGTGAAGGGGATAGAGATCTCCTTTTAAATGGGGTAGTTGGCTAATATTCTGATGGTCAGCAATGCCGGTGACCTGGTGTACTGCCCGCCTCAGACTCCAGCTTATAACTTCCAGAGTCCCGATACTTTTCAGGAGATAAACATGTTGACTAAGGAGGCCAAGGGGTGGAACTGCTCAATCAACTACTTTGCTACTCCAAAGGTCGTTCGTCGTGCGATTCAGTTGAATGTTCTTCCCATTTGTGGACACTATGATAAGGTATCCGCACTGCAAGCCTATGTGACCTACTGCATGTACATGGTGGTGCAGATACATATTACCTCCTTATATGGACCATGGTACTTCAGTCCGAAGGAATGGATCTCTGAGCGAGAAGCCTGTGCTATGGAAGAATACTTACTACTGACATCTTCCGCCTACAGAGGTCAAGGGTGGCGATGCCGGTGCCAGTACTGTTGGCGATGATGCCGATGATGTTAGTGGAGATGTTGGCGGTGTAAGAGAAGTTGTTGGGGTTGGTGAAGCTCCACCACCTGATACCCAGACTATGGGTTCTATGGCTACTTCTACTTCTCGGGCCACTAGGGGTGCGAGGCCTTAAGGTCTCAATGATGTTATGGCCAGCCTAGACACCACCACATCTCTGGTGAGAAGTATAGATAGCTGCCTCAACGGCATAGACAGGTCTGTTGTCTTATGGACAATAGAGTGGCCTCCCTAAAGGCACAGATGTAGGCGATGGTCTTCCATCTTGGTATTCCGGTGCCTCCTCTAGGAACGCATGGTCCGAACCAGGCTCAGGGCCAGGGACAGAACCACCAGTAGCAGTAGCAAGAGTTGTGGCATGTTTGCCATTGTAGCTTTCAGGATTTCCCCTTCCATATTTTATTTGAGTTTGATGTTTTACGTTTAGTTGAACTTTCATTTTAGGTCATTTGTTTCTGTCATTTACATTCCTAGACTTTAGGCTAGTTAGGATTCTCTATTTTTCGTACTTTAATTTTATAAAAAGTGTAAGCTATGTAATCAAGTTCTCCTTTATAATGAAACGGCTTTAATACCTATACTTGTCTCCTAATTGTGTAATTTTTATTATTGTTGTCTTGAGATTTTTATTTAATCCTAATTTTTCCAAAACCATGTTTTGACTAAGATTGTGAGTTAAGGAAGAGCATCGCGCTTTGATACCATAGCTGTCACACCCCAATTCTAGTAGACCCAATTTACCATTTGGAATACCGACAGTGTAAGACACGTACCTATCTTACAAACCTACCAGGATCACTGATACCAGTACCTTAACATTTCACAATCTCACATCACAACCAACCAAAAGTAGCGGAATTGGAGTATAATAGCGAAATCATCAGATATAAATAGAGAAATTATCTAATGATAAACATAATATCATTAGTCAAGTTATTCTGTTTACAATCCTTCAAGACTTACATATATTAAGTTTAAAACATAATATTCACAGACCTATATCAACATAATAAAAAATACGCCATACACCTTATGGCCGCGTATACACAAAAGTCACAAGCACAGTCCTGGCCATGCTCCTCCACTTCTGGCATCCACCAGTCGCTCACTCCATACTCAGGGCCAGAGGAAAAAGTCACTAGCCACAGGCACAACCATACTTGCATCATCATCTAAAAAGTATATATACGTGGGGTGAGCTTTCCAACTCATTCGATGAGGGTGGGGTCAAGCACATTCAAACAAGATAGTAGTAATAATAATTTATGTTGCATGACAGCGAAAATTAAACACATAGTCCATGATGCTCATGATGTAGTTCATTTATTTATTTTCCACCTAACAATACAAACTAAGTCTGGTAAATGTTACTACAACGCATTAGGTTGTATCCTTCATCTCAGAACCACCATTGATTACGCAAGGATACAAACCCTAGCTGTGAATAGAAGCCTGCCAGTCCCCATATGCATCCACGGGTCACCCAAAAAACACCTAATAACCCCCTCCTAGCAGTCACGGCACTGTAACACATCGGCCACGCTGGACAGGTTCCTGCCTCTGGCCACAATCACATCGTATCACGGGTGTGGCATTCCAGAAAGGTACATCGAACATACCACAATGGGTTATCCAACACCTCAACCCCTATTGGCAAGGGTTCGTAGCATAGGGAGTGATACCTAACCACATATACACTACATGCCTTCATAGTGATACAGTTAGCTTGAATTACACGATACCCGCAAGACCTCGGCCACAAAGTGTAATCCATCTTCAAATACAGTCCTGGGTACGCGATACCAGTGAGACCTTAGCCACAAAGTGAAACCCGAGATCGTTTACCTAATCTAACATACATATCACAGTTGAGTATGGACTACACGACACTGGTACCAATCATTGGCCACGAAGTGTATCCATTTTTAAATGTAGTCCCGAGGGTACACGATACTAGTGAAACCTTGGCCACAAGGTGTAACCCATGACTACAACTCTAATGTGCATAATAAATGCATGAATGCAGCATACACAACAATCACGGTACTGGTACCACCTCGGCCATGTCTGATTTCGTCTCACAACTAAGCACACGACGATCACAGTACCGGTACCACATCGATCACACTAGATCCCGTCATACATATAAATGAACAGTTCATATGAAATCCATAAGAATGTAACATATGATAATCACCATCATGTGAGCAATATAATTAAGCATATTAAATCTATGCATGTGAAAAATTCTATATAATTAAACAATCCAAAATAAAACCATCCCTCACCTTGTTCTCTGCTTGTGTTAGGGTTCAGATAAGGCCACCGATCAATCCACTCCGTTTCGGTCTCAGGGCCCATGCGTGTCACTGTCCTAGACATAAGGACAATCGTACATGAGTACGTGTCGAAAATATCAGGAGGGACCCACTTGGATCACCCCAAAAGGGTACAGACAAAATCCATCAGTGATAGTAATGTCACCGGAAACAGAGAATTTCCACAAAAAATATCAGTCTTGTTTCTAATGGAACTGACAAAGAGCTCCTAAGGCTCAGTGGTCCACTGGAAATATGCCACCAGGAAGCAAACCCAGTGGATCCGATGGGCTATTTCTGGTGGTGGTTTAGGACAGTCCACCCATTCTGGGGCTTTCCAGCTCAGACCCGATCACCAAGATTTGCTCCATGGAGTTTGTAGGAGATGTTCTCAACATCATTTTAAGCTAATAAAATCCCGATTCCACTGAGCCATTTGGGAGATACGTCGATCGAACGATCGAAACACTAGTTGCTCTTTTGGCAATACATGTTGGAGCTCACCGGGGCTTGGTTCAAGCTCAGCAACAACACCGGGAGGGTAGAACACACATTCTATGACCTTAACATGGTTTGTACACTAAGATTCCATCCATACCTAGCTTTGTCTAGGTCGAAATGAAGAAAGAGTGGTGGAAGTGAGTGTACTTACCTCCGGTAACAATTTCGGCAACTTGGCGACAGCCAGCACCAAGGTAAGCCTTCTCGTTCTTCTTCCCCTTCTTCTTCCTTCTTCTCCTTCTTCTCTCCTTCCTTACGTTGGACACAATAGAAATGAGGAAATGAATTCCTCATTTCTAACTTATAAGTTAAAATGGACCTTAGGGTCTGTTTGGTTGGACCCTATTCGGACCAATCGAGTTATTATGACTTTTGGAGCCTGAGAACCCGTCCACTTAAGTTCAAAATACATTCACATCATGAGTAAATTGTGGGGGATGATTTGGGATCATTCGAGATTGTTTACGATCAGAGTGGCAGGACCCACGAGCATCGACACTATGACAACAGCCTATTATGTTCATCAGAAACAACCCACCGGATTCAGACCTAGTGGATCTAGTGGCATATTTCAGGTGAACAAGACAGCTTGTTGTCTTGACTGCTTGCTATCCCATGGCTAGTCTTGCATGGGTGGTTACCCTCGCCCATGCTCAAGGCCTTTCGGCAACTTCGATATGTGCCTGGACTTATGTGTGAGGAGTCAGGTCACTTACCTTATGGGATCGAAAGGTACGAATCCCCTCCAATTGGACTAACACGCGATGCACGAACACTTGGGGTCATCTCTCCCCCTTTGGCAATGGGCAGCCATGAGTCAAAACCTGACCGTGCTTTCGATCTCCGGTCTGAGACCTATCACAACCGTTCAAATTAGACTGAGTCAGGGCACGGGTGTAATATAAATAATTCTGGGACCTTTTCAGCAAGGAAGTTCAACCGTACTTCAGAAGCTATAGCACGTGCCATAAGGGTTTTGCTGCAACCAGAAGGATCAAACAACAGCACCCCAATTGGTGGACAAGTTCCCATACGCTTGAGAGCATCTTGATGCTTTTGTGTCCATTCTACCGCTTGAAAGCATTATTTGTTGATTAACCTCATTTTGGCCACCAATATCATCCCAGCAAACCTTCGGAACCTCAAGTAGAACCTGACAATAGAAAACATGTGTCAATTTAGAATGTCTAGCGTGTCCCTTCAAAGTAACATTGGATGCTAAGTGCCAACATGAAACAACAGGTCTCTTAAATGCAAAGCCCCAATATGAAAGAACATGTTTTCTTAAAGCATTATTGACAAGGT
This sequence comes from Macadamia integrifolia, assembly GCF_013358625.1. Lineage (NCBI taxonomy): Eukaryota > Viridiplantae > Streptophyta > Magnoliopsida > Proteales > Proteaceae > Macadamia > Macadamia integrifolia. Next base: position 33,353 of record NW_024868665.1, on the reverse strand, counting down.
AGAAGGCAACATAGAGGGGAATTACACACTATGGACCCAACAACCCACACCACCTTTCTTTTGGCTAGTGGCTACCACTTCTTAATCAGAAAACCAATAAGATAGGGTCAGGCAGGTACAAGTAGATCAATTTTCACCTTCTAGCTTAGAGCCAGAACTTGCAACAGAAGTTGAACTTGGGAAGATGTGAGTTTAATAGTGTTCAGCTTGGCTTGCTTAATGTACTGCATTCAAAATGTTCAAAATAAAACCACAACTGAAAAAAAAATGTTTGCTAGCTAAAGTAACTTTTTTTCTGTAAGTGGCACATTATTGCTCAACGAAAAAAGAATATGAAGAGAGGCTTAGGGGAGAAGAGAAACAATAGAAAATACAATCTAGGGAAAACCTAGCACCTCAGCCATGATTATCGCCCGCCACAATGATCCTATTCCAATCCACAAAAAATCTACTGCAATGAACTTGTTGAACATAGGAGAACCAGATGTACACACTGAGATTGAACCCTTCAAGTCTACACTCCAGTACTAAAATTTTCTGCTGGATTGTTTTTCTATTTTGCTTTTCTCACACTGATCACCCTACATAAACGGGCAATAAGTCCTAAACAACCTTTTCCATGGGAGGAATTCGAGTTCTGTCACACGGCAACAAAAGATCTTCCACTCCACGCATAGCTGAACTAATCTGAAAGCAAGCATGCATCAACCCAAATATCTTCTGTTGAGCAATGCATAATCAAGTCACTAGCTGATTCTCCAACCCCAAACAAAAACAAAAACAAAAACAAAAAACAAAACAAAAGAGGCACAAACTGATTCTAGACTAATCTCCTAGGGTAGATGAGGAAAGGTTTTACAGAAAAGACCTCTCACTTAGTTCTACAACCCACCCACTTATCATTCCCTCCACCACTACCCTATTTAAACAATCAAGCAGTCAGACCAAATTACCTACCACACCAGTCATAGATATGAAAAAAAACTGGCACCCAGATAACACCATTATCCTGCACCTCCAAATAGCCAGCCATCCCCAACTCCTTACCAGCTGCAATCTGGAAAATGATTGGAAGTTTTAATTGAAGGTCTAAAGCAACATGCCAAATATCTGACCTGAAACTAATTCCATCTCCCATTCCCGTGTCATATCAATCGTAAGAATATTCAGAAATGTCGCTATTCCATGTCAGTAAGCTATACTAATTTGGGTGAGTATTTGGAAGGCTTTGTGATGTATGCCTGCATCTCTACCAGCAAACCACCTTTAATGAGCTTCTCTAGAATCACCTCTTGAAGCACAAATTAGATTTTGATATTTAAGAAGAATTCTGAGATATCAAAAGGGTGGGCCACACGGAAGCGTTGTCTGCCCCATCCCTGCTGTTTAAAATTTAGTATAACGGGGAGGAGTAGCTAAGGTTGAACAGTATCTAATAGTGTCAGATTCTGTATGAGTAAAACTAACCCAACCTATTGAGATCCTTAATGGACACAAGCTAGCTCTATTTATAATATGGAGGAGAACAATCTAGAATGAAGTACAAGACTAAAAAATCCTCCTAAAATACTATTCTACCTTGTACCCATTTACAGCACTCCCCCTCCAGCTGGTGCATGCATTTCACATATGCTCAACTTGCAGATAATAGGGTGAAATATCTTACTACTAAGACCCTTAGTATACCCTTAGTAAACACACCATCCAGTTGTTCAATGCTGGAAACAAAAGGCACACTGATAAGACTTGTATCCAGTTTTTCTTTGATAAGGCGATGATCAATCTCCAAGTATTTTGTTCGATCATGTTGAACTAGATTGTGAGCAATGCTGATGGCATATTTGCTATCACAAAATAGTTTAATGGAAAGAGTAGCAGGGATAGCCAAATCTTTGAGAAGACCATGAAGCCATAAAAGCTCGCAAATGCCATCGGCCATAGCATGGAACTCTTATTTAGCATTAGCTGAGCAACAACAGCTTGGTTCTTGCTTCTCCAAGTAACAAGGTTACCGCCAACACAGGTGCCATAACCAATGGTGGGTCTGCGGTCATCAGGTGAGCCTACCCAATCAGTAATTGTGAAGGCCTCGACCCGAAGGTGATTATGAGGAGAAAATATGATGCCATGTCCTCGGGTAGATTTTAAGTAACAGAGAATGCGCAACACGGCTTCAATGTGTGATGAGTACAGATCATGCATGTACTGGCTAACCAAGTTGACAGCACATGCTATATCAGGGAGTGCATGAGAAAGATACTCAAATGCCCAACTATCTCTGATATCTCACTTTATCCACAGGATCATCTTCCATGCACCCTAACATATATGTCTCAGAAAGAAGGTCAAGCACATACTTTCGCGGAGACAAGTAGATTCCACGAGAAGACCTAACAACTTCAATGCCAAGAAAAAAGCGAAGCTATTTAAGATCTTTAACTTCAAATTCCTCACCTAGGTATTTCTTAAGGGGAAAAATTTCTACAAGGTCATCACCTGTGATAACAATATAATCTACATAAACGATCAAAATAACAATCTTTCCACTAGATTTCTTGATGAATAGAGTGAGGTTAGCATTGCTTTAATAGTAGCCTATAGCAACCATAGCCCTGTGAAAACCCCCAACCAAGCACAAGGAGGATTGCTTTAACCCATATAATGAACACTTCAGCTTGCACATCTTCCTTCAGGTTTCAGAGCAAGTGAAAGTAGAAGGAATGGACTAGAAAATTACAGGAGCTATTGGCCCATCATCTTCCTCGGGGTTGGCTATCCAACCTTTTGTTTAGGTTTCGAGGGAGAGAGGAGGTGATGCAACTAAGTCATTTAATGGGCTTATTTTATTAAAAATAAGCCTTGGGTTGGGTTATGTATGTGTTGGGCCTTTGATCCTATGAGTGTTCTTTGTAATGGGCCTAAATTATAGGTAGAAAGTAGGAACACAGGATTTAATTCATTAGTTAGTTAGAGTCCTATTTTGAGTCTATTTCCTTTGTTATTTCAATTTCCTAGTCAGTTTAGGTCTCCCAGTTAGTTAGGGATTGGGTTAGGCCTTTCCTTTTTAGGAAAATAATGTAATAATCACAAGTGATCCAATCCCAAGTAGGATCTTTACTAAATTAATATAAACCAAATTCAGGGACCGAAAGAATGAATAAACAAAAAATAAGAGAATAAATAAAAGAAAAGAGAATTCGATGGAGGGTTGAGAAGGGGGAAGAAGAACACAATGGGAATCTCACCCACAACAGCATAAGCCATTTATTTTTTAATCAATAATTTTTTTTTTTGTAGCCACTTACAAACTTATATAGAAGATTCAAAACTGACTCAAACCCTAAGAAGGAAATGCCTAACCCAATCCCTAACTAACTAGGAAACCTAAACTAACTAGATAATTGAAATAACAAAGGAAATAGACTCAAAACAAGACTCTAACTAAACTAGTGAATTCAATCTCGTTTTCCTACTTTCTAGTTTCTACCCATAATTTAGGCCTATTAAAGTGGCCCATTACAAAGAAAACCCATGGGATCAAAGGCCCAACACATACATTACCCAACTCAAGGCGTATTTGTAATAAAATAAGCACATTAAGTGACTTATCTGCATCAATTCTCTCTCTTAGAAAAAATTCATCCTCAAATTTTGTAGAGTATGAGGGTGATTATATCATGATTTACGTCCCTCTTCAAGCCATAGAAAAATTCAAGTAGCTCTTTGATAATAAGGATGTAGTCTAGAATATGAGGAGCTTGATCTTCAAGATACTTTAATGGGATGACAAACTCCACATGCTCAGCTTTAACAACCTCAAATGTATCCATAGGATCATCCACATGAACGCCTTCAGCCATTATGTTCTTGACCTCCACGACTTCAATCTCAAGCTCCTTAGGATCTCTTCCTCTTAGTTGTTCATAGTCATCACAATTGTTTTCGTGTCAAGTTCCTCTGTCTCAACCTCATTGTCCATTGTGGAAACCTTGTTGCTTTCAAATTCTTCCACATGAGTCTCATTTATGGGAACAGCAATGACTAGCTCTTCCTTGACAATAGGAATTGCTGAAATTTCTTCAACACTAACCTCAACTTTTGACTCTGGTTCATTGGTGGGAGGGGTCTTATCTTGTTGCTCCTTTATAATTTATTGCAACATAATTGTCATATGGTCATGGTTTAAGAAATCGGTCGAAACCTGTGAAATTTTACAGGTTTCAACCATATCCTCAAGGGTCAAAACGATATGTCCTATAGGTTACGACCGTGTTTCAACATGTTCTGACAAAATTTCCCATGTTTCATTGAATGAAACATGGGAAATTTCAACCAAACCAACTAGTTCAACTTTAACCAGGTCCTATATAAGTTAGTTTGAAAAGAAATCCAAGTCTTCTTTAGCAGAATTCGACCCTCTCTTCTTAGTTTTTTCTCCTAGAAGTGAGAAACTTGGGAAAATAGTGGAGATTTTCATTTTTTGCCTAACAAAGTTGAATCTAAGGGTGGTTCTTGCTTCATACATAAGAAAGACAACTTGAACCAAAAAAGTATGTCCCAACTTCCCCCAAAAATCATTTTTTTAAAAGAATATACTTGTAAATAGAGTATAATTACGTAAATTTTTTATGTTACTTAGGAGGACCCGATCTACACATTCACGATGGCCGAATTTGTTTTGCATATTAATGCTTTTTTCTGTTTTTGAAAAGGCATTTATCTATAACATATTTTAGTTAACAAATCAGCGTAAGAATTACCGAACCTTTGGTTTACCACACAAGTATGACTTTATGTGTTTTTTTCATGAAACTAAAGATGTGAATATGTTAGAAATGTCTAAAATAGGATGTACACAAAAAGTCAAGGAAAAAAAACACTGTTTGGGGGTTAAAACCTAAGTTTCCACCAAACTAAAAAAAATTTCCTAATTTCCTCAAAATTTCCCAAGTTTCGACCGAAATTTCGGTCTCCCCAAGGGTCGAAACCCAATATCTTGAACCTTGCACATGGTTAAACAATTCCTTCATGCTCTTGTCACCTACGGGTGGCTTTTGGGGACCTGTAGATGTATTCTTATGGGAATCCTATAGAGGGAAGAGCCTTCTTTGGATATATGCAGAGAGGTATTGTGTTGCTAACTCGTACTTCATCTATTCCCAAGTCCTAGGCTCATGTCCTTGAACTCAGAGTCGCTTTTTATAAACTCTCCCCCAGTCTCTAGCACAACCAATCAATCGAAAGGAAACAAATTGAAGCTTTCGTGTCTCTGTCAAGTTATAGTAGTCAAAATATTCCTCCAGAGAATCTAGCCAATTAAGGATGTAGCATGCATCCCTTTGTCCAGCAAAGTAACGAACTTCTGGAACCATCTTCGATTAGGCTCTGATACCAAATAATGTAAGATCGAATCATCAGTGATCCAATCCCAGGCAGGTTCTTTACTAAATTCAATATAAACCAAATTCAGGGACCGAAAGAATGAATAAACAAAAAATAAGAGAATAAAGAAAAGAAAGAGAATTCGATGGAGGGTTGAGAAGGGGGAAGAAGAACTAGTGAATAGGCATCTCACCATCTAATTTAGGCATCTCACCCACAACAACATAAACCATCCTTTTTTTCATCAATAAATTCATTTTTTTATAGCCACTTACAAACTTATATAGAAGACTCAAAAATGTCTCAAACCCTAAAAAGGAAAGGCCTAACCCAATCCCTAACTAACTGGGAAACCTAAATTGACTAGGAAACTGAAATAATGAAGGAAATATACTCAAAACATGACTCTAACTAAACTAATGAATTAAATCCCGCTTTCCTACTTTCTACCCATAATTTAGGCCCATTAAAGTGACTCATTATAAAGAAAACTCATGGGATCAAAGGCCCAACACATACATAACCCAACCCAAGGCTTATTTGTAATAAAATAAGTCCATTAAGTTACTTATCTACAATATGAGGTTGGAATTTTTCTGCGGATGGGGGAAGGATGGTAGAGGGAGGACTTCTGTGGTTCAGGAAGATCAACATGGTGGTGGGAATTGGGTGGTTTTGTTTTCTGCAAAATCAATGGCATGTGTTGATGGAATGAAGCTTGATTTCGTGGATCCATTGATAGTTAAGGAAATGCGGTGGCTTGCTGTACATCGTCCATGACTGTAGCAGGCATTACGAGGTGGAAAAAGGCTCTAGTTGGGCATTTTATTGGAAGAATACCTTCTTTTGCTATTACCAAAGAGATCCTTCTGAAGCAATGGAAGTTGTATGGACATGCTGGTTTTAATGTGGAGGAGAATAGTTAAAGGTGTGGGAAGGAGGACCTTGGTTAGTCAATAAACGTCCTTTGTTGTTGAGACCTTGGACACCTAGTATTGCTTTTGATAAGGTGCAATTGAATTTGATTCCAGTATGGATTTCTTTGCCGAATCTACCTCTTTACAACTGGACTGTTGAAGGTTTAAGTGCCATTGGAAGTGTTGTTGGAATCCCTATAATTACTGCCAAATGCACTAGAACTAGATCGTCTCTCATATGCTAGAATTTGTGTGGTGCATGCTGGGAAGGAATTTCCAAAATCAATTTATGTTCACAATAAAGTAGGTGTTGTGTTCTCTCAGAATGGTGTGTACAATTGGCATCCAGCTTCATGTGCTAATTGCAAAAAAAAATTGCTATGATACCAGTCAATGCGAGAGAGATTCAACCAAGGCTACCAACAAGAAGTGGGTTCGGAAGGAAGATTACAAGCATGCTGAAAAGGGAATGGATCAAGGAAGTTCCCAGCCCAAAGAGGTGACGCAAGGAGGTGGAGTTGATGGTGGTGCAGGTGTTGAGCTAGCAGATTCTGTGGGGACCTCTCTAAGTGATGTTCCTACACTAGCAGTTGTAGGTGGAGGAGATGTGCTAGCATCCGAAGTAGGAGATTTGGAAAGGAGGGATGCCCAGGAAACTACGAATTTCACCTACATTCTTAGGTGCCTCCCATTTTACCACAGCCTTTACCTTTCCGGGATCAACTTCAATGCCCTTCTCTCAGACAACATGCCCTAAGAAATGCACTTGTGTAAGCCAAAACTCACATTTACTGAATTTTGTATACAACTGCTTCTCTCTCAATCTCTGAAGGGTAAATCTCAAATGGGTAGCATGTTCCTCTCGACTCTTCGAATAGATCAAAATGTCGTCAATGAACACGATGACAAAGTTGTCTAACATATCGTGGAATACAATATTCATCAACTCCATGAACACTGCAGGGGCATTGGTTAGTCCAAATGGCATAACTAGGAACTCATAGTGTCCATAACGTGTCCTGAAAGCTGTCTACCTGATGTCACCCTCTCTGATCTTGAGTTGATGATATCCAGATCTAAGGTCAATTTTGGAGAACGTGGTTGCACCTTGCAATTGATCAAAGAGATCATCGATTCTAGGCAACAGATACCTATGCTTGATAGTTAGCTTATTGAGTTCCCTGTAGTCTATGCACATTCTCATACTCCCATCCTTCCTAACAAAGAGTACCGGTGCTCCCCATGGGGACACACTAGGTCGGATGAACCCTTTCTCCAATAAATCTTGTAATTGTTCCTTGAACTCCTTCAGTTCTGAAAGTTCCATCCTATATGGAGCTTTTGATATAGGTGCTGCCCCAGAGATCAGATCAATAGTGAATTTAGTCTCTCGGTCCGGGGGTAGTCGAGGTAAGTCGTCAGGAAAGATGTCTGAGAATTCTCCCCCTACTTCTATTTCCTCTACCGACTTGCTTTCCTTAGCTGTGTCAATCACAGATGCCAAATAAGCCTCACATCCTTGCTTTAGTAATCTTCTCACTTCAAGTGTAGTTATCACTAGTCTCTTGGACTTTTTGACTTTTCTCCCTTTGTAAACAAACTCACCTCCTTCTCGAAGTTTAAATACAATTTTCTTCTCAGCACATAAAACACATGCCCTATAGGCGGATAACCAATCCATACCTAAGATAACATCGAAGTCACGAATCTCTAATTTAATCAAATGGGAAATCATATCCCATCCACAGACTTAATATAGGACACTGCTCATAAATCTCCTCTAATCCTACCTCACTCCCAGTTGGTGTGCTAACTACTACCTTGTGTGTTAACATTTTTGGCTTGATATTCATCTTAGCGGCAAAAGTGGGGGATACAAATGAATGTGATGCACCAGTATCAAACAAAACATATGCATGGGTCATCGATATCGACAAGGTACCTGTGACCACTCCAGGCGATGCCTCCGCTTCCTCAGTAGTCAGTGCAAACACTTTCCCTTGTAGTCTAACTCCCTGGGTGCCTGAGCCAGACGGGTGGTGGATAATGGCTGCACTGATCTGGTTGGTCCTACATAGGGGTCACCCGGTCTCCTCTGTGAGCAATTCTTTGCAAAGTGACCCGTTTGCTGACAGAAAAAACACCTTAAGGGGACCGTCTGAGACTGTGCTACCATGGGTCTAGGTGGTGGTGGTGCTTGTCCTGTTTCTGGTCTCCTATACTGACCTGAGGCTGCACTAGAATTTGTCCCCTTACCAAACCTGCTAGGTGCCACTGTCCTCTTCCCTTCGATGGCATGATAGTTTTCTCTTTGTTTATCCTCAATGGATTTGGTAGCCTGAACCACCTGGGCATAACTGTGGAGGTACTGAGCCACTAACACAGACCCTATAGTGGGTCTTAACCCTTTCTCAAATCTCTTCGCCTTTGCCTGATCCCCCTTCAAAAGCTCAGGTGCGAAGAAGAACAACTTCTCAAAAGCTTGTTAATATTCCAATACAGAGTTGGACCCTTGTTTCAACTCCATGAACTCTGTTTCCTTCCTCTCCCTCACACTTTCTGGGAAGTAGTTGTCGAATGCCACTTTAAAGTGTTCCCATGTGGGGTTAGGCTATTGGGCCACTAGGATGGGTTCAGTGGACTTCCACCATGCATTTGCCTCATTTTGTAGTTGGTAGTCGGCACACATAAGTTTCTGTTCTTCAGTGAGGGTCATTACCTTAAATGCCTTTTCCATTCCCTCTACCCATTTGGTGGGTGCCAAAGGATCCTGCATAATCCCACCAAAGTAGGGAGGCCTAAACTTCTGGAACGTTTCCATCACTTTCACATTGTCCATCGATATAGGTAGTATGACTTGGCTCTGTGGCGTCATTTGCCCCTGTGTTAGTGGTACATCAGGTCGTGGGGCATATTGTACATTGGAGCCTTCTGGGTGGGTTGTGTGCTAAGCCATTGGTGTTGGGACTTGCTGTGCCTGGGGAATAGTAGTAGGAGCAACGTTAGGTACTGGCTGTGTCTGTGGTGGAACAGCCAGTGCCTCCCGAGTCTGAAACACAGCATTGATCTATGCATTTAGACCCGTCATAAACTCCAGTTGCTGCTATTGCAACCCTTGCATCATCACATTTTGTTGTTGTTGTAGTCCTTGCAACATGTTGCAAGGAGGGGCTGCCTGTGCTGTGGTATTGGGCACCTTTTCTCTACTTGGTTCTGAAGTCAGTGGCCGACCCATAGTAGATGTAGTAGTATGGCGTGGCCGTTTAGGTGGCCGTCCCACATGTGTTCGTGATTTTCTAGGAGCCATGTGAACCTACCTGTATAAGATGTAACATAAGCAACTTAGTACAACTGAGCATGCATATTCAAGTCTTTATATGTACAAGGTTCAGACACCCACATCCTCCGTATCCACCCATTGAGGGAAGGAAAATATATAAATTGGACCCACATAATAAAAGAAAAGAAAATAATTTCTCACCTTTTTACCTTCACCGGTGGATTCTTACACCGATGGATGATCATCGACCGGTGAGTTCACCGGTGGATGGATCCACAAGGTCTGAAAATCACTTAAAGTGTTCACCGGTGGATGGTAATTGTTTCACCGGCCAACCGGTGAACACTTTTACTGTCTTTTAAAAGGGCTGGCCGAGAACTCCCATTTTCACCATAACCTCTTCCTTTTCTTGCCAAGAATGATCGGAGAGCTCTCCCAAGGTTGGAAGAACATCATTTGGTGATTTTTTCCGCCAATCCACGCCACATTTTGAGCAAGAGGTAAGGTTTTCCTCCCATTTTTGCTAGATTTTCCATTTTCCCCAAATTTTCTTCTCTGTGAAACCCTAACTAGTGATTTATGTGAAATTTCTTGCATTCTTTCCAAATGTGCTTTTCCTTTTGTATACACTTAGTTGGATATGTATATTTGTTGTGTTTGTATGCAGGTCATGAGTTCTAGAAGAGACACACGTAGTCGAAATGCTACAAGGCAGATTCCAGCTCCTCCAGAACCTAACTTTGACAGATTTTGGTTTAGCTTTGCGGAGAGTGCGCAGAAATGGGGGGTGTTTGGAAGTAAACTTGTGGATTCTGGGAAGGCAATATTGCATGGTCAGATGCCTTCCTTTGGTATAGCGAGGAGGTTCCAGGCACTGGGTTGGTCACCGCTGTTAGACCTAGGGAACAGATGTTATCCTCGCTTGGTCCAAATGTTCTTTTACAATCTGAGGGGCTAGGAAGTAAGGGAGAATGATTATCGTCTCACGAGCCGAGTTATGGGAGTAGACCTCTCCTTCACCACAGTCGAGTTTGGTGCTATTATTGGGATTTCAAGCGCCGGGGAGAGTGTATATTGTGCTCCCAAGACTAGAAGGGGAGCCTTCCTGCCCCAAGATAGTTTAAATGAGATGTGTCAACAGTTGACTGGAACCACTAGTGGATGGGCTAGGTTCAGTCGCTTCAGGACCATGCCCAAGGTGCTTTGTAGGGTAGTTCAGTTAAACATATTACCAGCTGGAGGTCATTTCATCGAAGTTTCTCTTCTCTAGGCCTATGTTACCCTGTGCTTGTATGTGGGTCTCCAGATCAACCTCCCATACCTATTGATGCGGCATATGGCATACCGAGCCAAGTACCCAAAGGATGGAAATTTACTTTACGAAAATCTCCTTACTAGTATTTTTGTAAACTTTGGGGTCCCCTATGCTGNATTTTCATACACTTCGGGGTCCCCTGTGCTGACGAGCCCTACAGATGGAGCCAAGAGGTATCCTTTCGATTTACACTCCTTAGTGAAGATGAAGATTGACCCTAATGATGGTAGTGATGCTGAGGGGGGTGCCGGTAATGGTCCCTATAGGAGGTGACCAGGATATGGATATGGAAAACGACGAGGAGGCCTAGGAGAGCGAGGAAGATGGGGAGGATAGTGAAGATGAGGGACCTCCATTGCGTCAAGGCTGTAGGGGAACTACCCCACCTCCTCCTTACACTTCATCTCAATATGCCAGTGGTGCTTCTTCTTCGACCGCACCAGGTGATGCAGTGGGTTGGGATCGAGTGATGCAGGCTATGGAAACAGGTTTTCAGGGTCTGAACGCCCGTCTGGACAGCATTGATGATAGGGTCAGTCATCTAGAGGTATGGACCCGTAGGTGGGACACTTTCTTCGGGCTGGCAGATACTACTCCACTTTCTTCGGTACCACCCAGTGATCCACCCTAGTAGTAGTTTTTTTTCCTAAGTCCTATCTTTCAGTCTTGTTTTTAGGATTGTGATCCTCTTGTGTTTTATTTGTGTTATTAGTGTTATAAACTTGAGAGTTGTTCAGCAGGTAGCTATTGTCTATGTAATTTGCTTCTAGTTAAGTCTTGTATTCTCCTCTCTCAAAGTTGTAAGCTGAATTTTTCATTAATGAAATTATCAGTGTTAACGGCTTCTATCTTCAACTTGTCTCCTATGTGTGAACTATGATTTATGTACTTATATTTAAGCTTTTATTTATAACCTAATCACCAATAGTCCTAGCATTTCATAGGTTTATGACTTAAAGTAGAGTATCGCGCTCTGATACCACTCGTTGTCACACCCGCCTCCACTCACCTGAAGGCTGGCAACATGTGCGTGTCCACAATCCATCCAGGATCCACGATGCAGTACTTTAAGTTCATAAGATTATGAAATGAATTCTAAAATCACACACTTATAATATAAACAAAATATATCAACTGGTGATTTCTATCGATATTTACCATATTTACACAAAAAGATTGTTTTCACATCTGGATCATAATTACAGTTATGCCCCCATAGGGCTACATCTGTTAAGTACAAAAAGAATAAAAAATAGAAGATGATACTCCCATCCTCAGCGTGCTCCAAATGCACAATCATCGCACACGCATCTATCCTCATGCGCAGCCAGCTCCTCATCCCAGAGGTCACTTCTGTGGAGAGCCGGAACCTGGATCACAGTTTTCAAAGGATTGCCTGAATCAACATCTAAAAAGGGGCAACAACGAGGGGTGAGCTTCCACGAAGCCCAGTGAGGGGGGTAACACACAAGCAATCACGACAATCCAAGAAAATGCAATAGTATAAGTATTCATGCCCGACCACATCAATATGTGTTGCTGCCAAAAAACCCCGCTAGTCGAACCTACACAAACACAGACGACGGAGGCCCGGAACTTTGTCCGGGGTTAGTCCTCCGACGCTCAAGTCAGGGTCGGCCGCACAGTTCAATAAGGGAGTAATGGTGAGGGTATCAGAGCTTACCTCTTTCCTTCCTCTTGGCCTCCTTATATGCTTCTTCGGGGCTAGGGTTTCCTCTTGCCTTCTGGGGTCCACCTTGTGGGGAATATTCCCCTCATGCAAACGACGTGACAGAGCGTGATAGAGTCTTCGCACTCCCTACCTGGCGGGCGACACGTGTCCCGGTGGGCGACGCGTGTCCTCACCCTACTGAGTCGTATGATTTGGCTATATCAATATGAATGCAATGACATGATCCATTTATTATCAAACAATTCTAAGCAACAATTTCTAAGTCCAAAGGGGGTATAAGTACTACTGCAACATAGGTGTTATCCCCAGTCATGAATGTAAGTTATCAGTCTCCAGGGATACAAGCTAGTTGTGAGTCAGGAGCATGCCGGTTCTGAAACCACATCGTTACCCGGCAAACCCCTATTAATAACCCTCCCATAATACCACTATATCGAATCCAACATCGCATGTAGGGTATTCCCGTCACCGAATCTGTGATACCCTACTTTTTAAACCCGGTCTAATTGCACGGTTGACCCGGTTTAACCATGCAGGACCCGAACCGGAGAGGGTTAAGGCGGGTTCCTTATGGACCATGATGGCAAGGGTAACTTTGAACACCGGTTGGCCGGACAAGTCCGAGTCAGTGCCAGAGGAGACGGGTGTACCCAAGCCCTGTACATGCACATATCATAAGGTCATGTACGGATAAAGCAAGTATGTAGCCGTATTCTAAAGCGCATACGTACAATATACCTTATGCCGAAAGTGAGATTCATGCCAAGAGTCGAATCCTATCAAAATCCCACTTGTTGGCCAATTTTCGGCCCTCAGGTGGGCGGTCACAGGTGGGCGCATCCGCCCACCTGAGTGACCCACCCATGTGTTACTAATGGTTTTTAGAAAGTATAAATAGCTATTATTAAGTTTTTATTTTCTCATTTATGACATTCGGGTGGTTGGTGAAAAGAGTAAAGAGGAGAGAGAAAAGGAAGGAGAAAAGAGAACGGAGAAGAAAGGGGAGGAAGAGGAAGAAGGAATGGATTTAAGTGGCGCTAAGGCTTGATCTTCCCATTCCGATGCCGGAAGAGTGATCCCCAGCACGAGATCTGCGTTTAGAGGTGAGCGAAGGTTATATTCCCTAAACTTTCACCATACCCAAGTAAAACCCTTGATTTGGGTAGTGTTTCTTGAGGTCTTGTAGATTCCCCTTGAGATGATGAATCTAAGGTTTAATACATGGTTTATGTGTTGATTTTAAAGGATTTGAAGAAGTGTTTCCACGGTTGGAGGAGCATTGATGATTTGAAGTGATTTTGGGGATTTTGAAAGAGTTCTTGGGTAAAGAAGGTAAGATGGCTTCCATTCCTTAAATCTAACCTAGATCTAGGTTAGAACCATCTTATGAGACCTTAAATGTATGGAGAATGGATTTGGAAAAGCCCCATTTGATTCCCCAAAGGTTGGGGAAGGTTTCGGGGAAAAATGGCATTTTTCCGTCAAGATCGGTGGGTTAAGACCGGTGGGCCAAATGGCCCGCCTGAGAGCACCCACCTGAGAGGACAGGGCCCTCGGGGCCAACCGGCGGGCCAACCTGCCCGCCGGTCCTAGCAGGGCCCTCGGGGCCAACTTGCCCGCCGGTCATGACCGGTGGGTTGACCTACCCGCCGGTCATGACTGGTGGGTCAGACAGCTGCCGACCAGCGGGCCAACCTGCCCGCCGGTCCTAGCAGGGCCCTCGGGGCCAACCTGCCCGCCGGTCATGACCGGTGGGTTGACCTACCCGCCGGTCATGACTGGTGGGCTGTCTGACCCACCTGAGAGGCTCCCGGTGTGATTTTTAAGTCCGAATGGACCCAAAACGGACGTCCGACCTTTTAGGATTCTAAACATGATTTTGTCATCAAATCTTGTTAGTTCTAACCCCAAAGTGGTGAAATGCTAACCCTATTCACTCATGATAGGTTCACCAAATCTTACGCTTCTCGCACCGGATCTCACCCGTACCAGGCGTGAGTCTTTGTACACTATAGGTAAGGGGGGAGAGGACGTTTGACCTTATTTTAAGGCTTGTTTGGCATTCATTTAATTGTATCTAGACTAGTCATACCATCATGCGAATTATGTGTAACTTAGCCATCCTCATATTATTATGACTTGTGTGTTGTGTTTATTTTCTTAATGTTAAATGATGATGTAATTATGTGATGAACGATGACATCATTGTGCATAATGCATTAATAGACTAGATGCCGTAGCCGACTTGGAAACGAGTGCATTGGTGGCCCGTGGAATGGGACACGGAGGCACTATGCAATCGTACTATGTCATATAGGAGCATGCGGTGTAGGATTACCATCTTCCCGTGCTACGACCCTTCCCAACAGGGGTTGAGGTGTTGCGTTACCATTTGGGGGGAAACAGTGGTCGCGGTTGTCGGGTCACTGTGGCGGCTAGACATACGCCCGGTTGGTCATTAGGACAATCGGCAACCCCAGTGGTATATTCAAGAGGGCCAATCGTACTTCTTTTAAATTGCTGGAGTCAGCACCTTTATTTTCTGTCATTTACTTTCATGTTGAGAGCCGGTGGTCGGCATGCTTTACTTTCAGAGTACTCACGGTGGGCCTTCTCCGACAGCCCTATGGGCGTATCGCGGGATGGAGTTCGCGGCTCGTACCCGGAGTATACACGCACTGTGGTTGTAGTAACACTAAACCAAAGACTTAGTCATGTTGTTTAGGTGGATGTGATGAAAAATAGATTGCATAGCATATAGTGCATATGATTTTGATTGTTGTGTGGACTGTTGTGTGGTCCTCCTTTTCACTTACTGAGCTAGTGAGCTCATCCCACGTGTGCACCTCTTTTAGACGATTTTGCAGGTCACCAGTTTGAGGATCAAGGGTCGGGCCCCACAGTGGAATTCCCCGAGGAGGATTGGTGGGTCTCCGAGGACTATGAGCACGGCACGGATTGCACGTGCGAGGGTTGTGCTGTGGGACCATAGCAGTGACTCCATACCGGGTTACTTTATGATTCTTTTGATGATCTCTTTTGTGTACTTGATATGTAAATTGTATTCTTTTTGTGTAAATATCATGCCTGCGGGCCCACATGTACTTAACTATCTATTACAATTTGGGTATCAAGTATATTGGGGATATTTACACGTAAATTAAGTCTTCCGCTGAACTGTTGAACATTTTCTTAGTTGTGTGTATGCTGTGGTTGGATACTGTGTCAGATGATCCTGACAGGTTTGGGTTAACCGGAGTTAACCCTGTCACCGGTCCGGTTCTGTGTGAGCAGGGTGTGACAACGGTGGTATTAGAGCGTGATGCTCTATTCACTCATAGCATACCATTTAGACCCCATAGAATCTATAATAGGAAATGGGATTGGGTAAATGTAAAAAAAAAAAAAAAAAAAAAAAAAACTTTAAAGAGTTAAAAGCCAAAGAAAGAAAGGAATAATAATGGTTGTAGTT